>NW_007253798.1:421469-437850 GCF_000164805.1 Carlito syrichta
CCTCCCTCCCTCCCTCCCTCTCTCTCTCCCTCTCTCTCTCTCTCTTTCTCTGCCTCACTCTGTCGCCCAAGCTGGAGTGCAATGGTATGACCAATCACAGTTCACCGTAATCTCATCCTCCTGGGCTCAGGTGATCTTTCTGTCTCAGCCTCCTGAGTAGCTAGGACTACAACGCACACATTCACATCTGGCTAATTTTTAAATTTTTTTGTAGAGATGAGGTCTTGCTATCTTATCCAGGCTGGTTTGAAACTCCTAGGCTCAAGCACTCCTCTTGCCTCGGCTTCCCATGCCTGGACTATTCTTCTTTCTTAACACTTAAAAAAAATTCCTATGGTTAGGACACCTGATGGAGCAGAATAGTTCTGCCCTTGGAATGAGAAATACATCTGCCACGTGAGACCAAGCCCGGCTCTGCATCAGGCCTGGTGGCATCTTCAGCTCCAGTCTCAACATGTCTTAAATTGAAGCCTGAGTGAGCCGCAGTACAGCTCAGCCATGGCTGGTCCAACTGAGTGGACACAAGACCTGTGCTCACTCTGTGATGGAGCTGCTGGACCCACAGAGAAGTGTACTCTTCAAGTTGTCATCACCATTAACTGATGAAACAAGAAAACTAGATCCATGATACTATAAAAATTGGATCCATGGCACTATAGCTCTTCTTTCAAAATGCTGGCCCTAAATGCAACTTAGATTAAAATGCACGCAAGGACAGTGTGAAAGAAGACTGTAATGAAAGTGAGACCCAGTGATACTGGGGGCATGAGACAGCAGGTCCCGCAGCCCCATGCCAGAAAAAGACTCCAGAAGTTCCTTAACACGCAAATTTCTGACACCAAATGGAAGGACTAACATCAACAGTGAAAGACAAACTGTAAATAACTTAAGCTTCTTAGGCCCCTCTGGAGCAGAACGGGATGCCTCTCTGGGTTGAGGTGGAAGGCCTGCTTGGCGGTAGAACATCTAATTGGGAATTTAGTGAATCTCCGGTCCTGGGCTAAGCAGCAGCCCCTGGAGAAGTGATGCTGGCTGCCCCTCTCCCGAAGTCATCTGAGGGCCAGAACACAGTGGCAGGGGCTGTCCATGGCACTGAATGCCTCTTACTCAGAAATTAGCCTGAGAGACTTCTTGGAGCCAGAATGATTTCTTCAAAAACTTCTATTTGAATTTGTTCCTCGGCCGGCCATGGTGGCTCATACCTATAATCTCAGCACTTTGGGAGGCAGAGGCCAGAGGATTGTTTGAGCCCAGAAGTTTGAAACCAGCCTGGGCAACATAGTGAGACTTTATCTCTAAAAAAATGAATCAATCAATCATTTTTAAAAAAGATTATTCAAAAAATAAATTTTTTTCCTGCATTCATGGGTATCTCAAAACTATGCTGAACACGCATGTCAAGAAGTCAATGATTCTGGGTCATGCTGACTTCTGGGACTTTCTCAAGGTTTGTCAGTTTTGGCTGCCGCAGATTCTCCGAGGAGCTTCTTTTCTCCCCTCCGGCTTAATGGGAGTGGGGGGTGGGTTTGGTTAGTGGGCAGTAGGGGAGGGGGCACAAGGGGACCTGGATGGTGAGTGAGACAGTCCTGTAGAGGGGCAGAAGCCTGGCTGGTTTCTCAGAGAACAATTTCTTTGCTGCTAATGATTGTGACTTCTCTGTTCTCCTTGGAGTGGTCAAAGCGTGGCCAAAATACATCGATGTCAGCTGGTCGCAATGGCTTACGTCTGTAATCCCAGCATTTTGGGAAGCCAAGGCGAGAGGATTTCCTGAGCCCGGGAGTTTGAGACCAACATGGACAACTTGGCAAGACTTCATCTCTACAATAAGAAAAATTAGTTGGGCATAATGATGCACGCCTGTAGTTCCAGCTATTTGGAAGGCTGAAGTGAAAGGATGGCCTGAGCCCAGCAGGTCAAGGCTGTGGTGGCAGTGAGTGTGAACTGCAGCCTAGGGACAGAGTGAGACTGACTCAAAAAGAAAAAGAAAGGCATTGATGTCTAACATGTGTCCAAAGACGTAACAACTTCCAGGGTGCACAGTTCAATGGGTCTCACACACTGAGCACATGCATGTGACCAGCCTGGACCATGAACCTAGCATGCCCAGGGGCTCAGAAGCCCTCCTGTCCTCAGGGAGGGCAGCCATGATTGACTTCTGTCAGTGTTGAGTAGGTTCTCTCGTTTTGCAAATGTGTTAAGAGAACCATGCAGAATGTCCTTGTTAAATATCTGGCTTCTTTTGTTTGTAATGTTTGTGAGATTTAACCATGTGATAAGAAGTTGTATGTAGATAGTTATTTGTCATTACTGTCTAATAGTCCATCATGTGATCATCCCACAATTTTCTTTATCCATTATATAGGCATTTGGGAAGTTCTTGATTCAGTTCTTAGATATAATGGTCCATGACTATTTAACACATGACTTTTAGTGAACACATGAATGCATTTCTCCTTTCTTTTTTCTTTCTTTCTTTTTTTCTCTCTCTTTCTCTCTTTCTTTCTTTCTTTCTTTCTTTCTTTCTTTCCTTCCTTCTTTCTTTCTTTTGCTCTTTTTTTTGTCAGTGTTTTGCTCTGTTCCCCAGGCTGGAGTGCATGGAGCAACATAGCTCACAGCAGCCTCAAACTCCTAGGCACGAGAGAACATCCCACCTTAGCATCCTAAGTAACTGGGGCTATAGTTGTGTGCTACTATGCCAGGGAGCTTGCTGTTTGCCCAAGTTGGTCTTGAACTCCTGATGAGTACATTACTGTTGGGTATTTTGCATGTGGCAGTGGAGTTGCCAGGCCTTTGGGTAGGTGAAGCCTGGGGACACACTTTGCCCAGCCGCTAAAATGGCCAGCTCCTCTAGTCACTTATGATCAGTTTCAAGGCCACATCCCCAGAGAGGCGCCCCAGACCTCAGGAACTGCATTGCTATGCCTTGGAAGACTCTGTTTTGCCTTCTTTCAGAGTACTTGTCATCAATTGTGGACATGTATTTATTTGTGTATATTTGTTTAAACTTCACCTCCCTACTTGGCCAGAAGGTCCCTGAAGGCAGGGAGCTGATTCTGTCTTGCTTACCACACTCATCTACTCCACCACCATTTACATATCAAGTGCCAGCTACAAGCCAAGCACTGCCACAGGACTTAAGATTCATTTATGAGTAAGACAGAGCCCCTGTCTTCATGTACCTTAGGGTCTAGTAGAAGAGAGAGATTTTAAGCAAACAAATTCAGAATATGTCCTGTGTGCTGGAAGCAGAGGGAAGGGATGGAAAGAAAGGGTTGTCAGTGTGGAACAGCTAAGACCACACCATGGAGGTGACATTTGAGTAGAAAAAATAAGAAAGGGACCACAGGATGATCTAAGAAGAGAGAACTCCAGGCTGGGACTCAGCAAGGACAAAGGTCTCTAGCAGAGGAATAGGCTCTGCTGGGCTTCAAAAGAGAGCAGGAAGGTCAGAGTGACTGCAACTGGTGGGGAGGAGCTGGAGGGGAGGGAGTGAGGTCAGAGATGGGGAGGGCAAGGGCATGCAGGGGTGCCTGCTCATAACATGATGGGAGTCCCCAGAGTCCAACCAGTGCCCAGATGTTTGTTGAATGAATAAATAAATATATAAATGTCTTCTTGGCTGTCCACACAACCAGTTGCATGGTCAGGCACTCTCCCCGGCCCCCTTTCTGAGTCCTCGTTCCTTCCAGAAACAGAGTTTATAGAGTCAATTGAACATACTTGCATTCAATGGGTCTCTGATTGTCCTCCCTGAGCTTGTTGAACAAAAGCATCCACCTCCCACCTACCCTCCTGCCAACACCCTCTAACAGTCATGCTGAATGACCAAGCCTGAGCCCTTTTGGCTGGCACTGCCCAGGAAGACCACTCTGGCCAGCTCTGCTTGGGCACACACAGAAGAGCAGAACTGAGTCAACAGCTGCCCTGAGGCAGCTGCCCGGGCCAAGGCCTTTCTGTTCCTACTGAGATCGTGAGCATCTAAGAGGCCACCCTGGGGTCCCTTGACTTGGTGGTCTGTCCCTTCATCATCATCTATTTTCATTTTTTAAATATGTGAGTAAAATGCAGCAAAATAGATACTCTCCTTGGGGTCCAACAAAGGTGCTTGTGATGCTGAATCAAAGCCCTGTGAATGCTGGGCCTTTGGAAAGGGCCACAGAAACAGCAGTCTTTTCCATGGGAAAAAGCCTCAGAGACTAAACAAAGGTGGCTTGTTTTGGCCAAGCAAACTCACCAGTTGAAGGTATCAGGATAAAGGATGTTGAGTTTCACAGCTCTGAAAACGAGTTCCTCTCCAGCCAGCTGAGGAAGTCCAGGAAGAGGTCAAAATGTGGTTGTTCAGCTGTCTGTACACACAGGAGGGGGATACTCCACACCCCGGGCCGCTGGCCAGGAGAGGCTGCTTTCCTTGTAACTTGGCTCTCAACAAGGGGGTGGGAACCAACATGAGAAATGTCAGGGAAAGGGAAGGACAATGGGATCGTGTGCAGTGAGGTGGGTTCTCTCCATCCCCATGCTTCTCATCTCTCTTTTTCTCTTTTTTTCAAGAAACAGCCGATGGGAAGCATTCTGTTTGCCCATGCTGGAAAACCTAGCAGTGAGGAGAAGAAGCCTGTAAGTGCAATATATGAAATATTGTATGTAGACAGATTTTCTTGACCATCTAGTTTGGGCAGTTGTAGACAAAGGGGCATGAGTACAGGACTCTCTTCTGTAGCAGGCCGCACACCTCCAAAGGTTTGAATCTCCTCCAGACCTAGTACAGAGAGTATCAACTTTCCCTCCTGTTATAAATGCTGAGTCTGGAGAGATTATGATCCTTAAAGACAGGACTTCACTGACTCTCAAAGGTGTCTTCAGTGTGGCCCTGCCTTTCTTTCTACTTTGGGATCTGACATCCTGGCTCAATTCCTTCTCCTCACTCCTGGAGATTGAAGCTTCCTGGGTGTCCATGACTCATCCTGAATTGGGAGTGGTATTGTCTACTCCAGGCATGTTCTGACCTGTTAGTGTTCTTGGCCACGTTCTAGCCACCTTCACTCTGACTCTGTCCTACACGGGGCCCTCCCCTGGCATCCTCAGACACCCTAGAGCAGAGGTCCTCAAACTTTTAAAACAGGGGGCCAGTTCATTGTCCCTCAGACCGTTGGAGGGGCAGACTATAGTTTAAAAAAAAACTATGAACAAATTCCTTTTTTTTTAAACTATAGTCCGCCCCTCCAACGGTCTGAGGGACAGTAAACTGGCCCCCTGTTTTAAAAGTTTGAGGACCCCTGCCCTAGAGCATTCTCGCCTTTGGGTTTATTCCCCCTCCAGTTACATAATCCTGTGAGATCTGTACTTGGCTCCAGCCTCAACACAATTGTCACTTCCTTGGTGAGCCTTCCTCAGTCTCTATCTGAAGCGCCCCCCACTTGAGCCAACACCTTTCAGTCATGTCATCTTGTTTTACTCTTTCCATAACACTAGCCACTATCTGCAATTGTCATGCTCATTTATTGGCTGACTTTATTTTCTGTACCCTTGAGCTCCCCTGAACTGTGAGCCACACAAGGGCAGAAATTCTGTTTTGCTTACCCTTGTGCCCTCAGTGTCTAAAAAAATGATAATTGTTGCATTACTTGATGAGTGGAGTGACATTTATAATAGACACAAAAGGGTTTTGTGTACTTGTCAATAAATACCACACTAATTATTGTTATGAGTTTTTATTATATTATGATATGACTTATTATATAAGAACAGATATGGTTCTCTAAATAAGACATGGCCATTCCTGACTCTTTGTCTGGATGTCCAGACTCTCCCCTCACCCTTCTCCTCCAGGAAGTCTCCAGGACTCTCTAGCTTGCCCTGTCCTCCTCCCTTCCTTGGAAAATGTATGCTGTGCACTGTACTCCCAACCTGATGGCTAACTCCTTGTGTCTCATGTACATGAAATGATCTTAGTGGAGAGTAGATGAAAAGTAGAGTGACCGTTAGGAGATTTATGTAGGATTTCAACTATTTGGGATGCAATTTTGCTAGTGTGATAACCATGGGATATTCATATCCCAGCTTGGCCCAATGACTTCTTCCCAGTAAGTTTCCTGAAGGGTCTATGCATTCAAAGACTAGCAAAAAATTCACTTTGTCATCACCTGAGCAAGTGTCTAATACCTCTCAATGCAAAGATCTAGAAAAGCTGTAAGGGAGGACTATAGCTCAGGCTTAAGAAGCCTTATTTCACCTGGTAACCCAATTCCAAATTTTACTACTAGGCATTATCATATTCAAATAGTACATATTATATTAGATAGTGGATCAGAGTGGGTATGTAGTCATTAATTAGTTGAATGTGTTCATCCCCATCAAGAAGAAGAATCAGAAGTAGTTTGCACTCATTTGGCAGGGATAACAGTATACATGTAGAGTTTGACCCCAGCACCATATTTGTGCTCCTGTCTTCTGTCTTAATATATTCTGTAGGAACTTGGATTATATGGACTTTGCACAGAACATCACATTCGTTCCTTGATATCTGACTGCACTATATTAATTAGACTGAATGAGCAAGGAGTGGCTAGTTGGAAAGCCTGGAAATACACACGTGCTCTAGAATATGGGAGAGCATGATGCCTACAGAGGTCCAGGGCTTGGTTATGTCAGTAAAAGGGTCCAATCATCTGGGGCATGATGGTATATCCTTTCCAAACAAAAAAATGAGTGCATATCATACTTCTTACCACAGACATGAAAGGATAGTACTGGAAGTCCTTTTTAGGTCCTGCCACTGCATATTTCATATTTTGGAATACTTCTCCAGTGAATTTAGACACACAAGGCTCCCAAATTTCAGTGGAGACCAAAATGAGAAAGAATTCTGCAGCAAGTCCAGGCAGTTACTGAAAAACAGTAAATCAATGTAAGAATATATGAGGGCTCTTGGGCCAAAGTGAATAGCTTGGCTGATCAGTCAGAGACCTTGAGAATAAAGACTTGAACATTTGGGATGAGGAGGTCTGGAGAGGAGGCATATGGAAGGATCCATGAGAGTTGTCATAAAGTGTTAAGATTGTTATGTCACATGTTCAGGACAGTGCAAGTGACCCTGCTGTTCAGACCATATGATTCAGCTGATCTTATTGTATTAGAAGTCTCAGTGACTGGAAAAGATGAAATGGAAAGCCCCAGTAAGAGAATCACTTGGGTGCTGGAGTGAGGCCAAACCATCTACAGTGGAGAATGATTGACATTTTAAGAAGAGCCCCTGGTGACGTTCTCAGCTCTTGTGAAGAAATGGAGCCTGACTATGGATCATCAAGTGACTATCAGGCAAATCATCAAGTGACTGTCATGAATTGGTATCTTAGATACACCAAGTCATAAATCCTGGAAGATCTAGAAACAATCTATCACAGAATGGAAGTGACACAACCATGATTAAGAACAAGCAGGAGCAGAAGGCATGTGTAAGCCTCAAGAGCAAGAAATCCAGACCTCCCTGTCACCTACATGGTTGTGCCAGCACCTCCTCCTCAACAGCATTGCCAAATGGGAGCAGGAGTGGTTCTTTTATCTTCAGCTAAAGAATGAGGGAAAAGTCTAAGCTTGGTTCATGAGTGGGTTGATTTGATACGTGGATGAAAACTGAAAAAAGATAGCAGGTACACTACATTACCACTCAGAGGTGTACCTTGAAAGGCAGTAATGAAAGAAAACACTCCTAAAGGCAGAGTTTTGGGCAGTGCACATAGTCATTCTTTTCTTTTTTTCTTTTGGGAAAACAGTAGTTCAGCATAAGAATATACATGGACTCATGGGCTGAAGTGAGTAGCTTGACGTGGTCAGAGACCTTGAGGATAAAGACTTGAACATTTGGAATAAGGAGGTCTAGAAAAGAGGAAGGACTTGTGAGAGTTGTCATGATGTGTTAAGATTGTTGTATAACATGTTCATGATGGAAAACATCTGTCACGGAAACCACTAGACAATCGAGTAAACAGAATGACTAGGCCAGGTGACATCAGCCAGCATCTGTCCTCAGCTACTCTGTTGATGGTACAATGGGTGCTGTAATGGAATAACTATGGTGGCATGAATAGAAACTTGCATGAGCCCAATAGTATTATCTCTCCCCTGTCCAAGGTTGATCTGGTAACTGCTGCCATCAAATATCCAACCTGTCAGTAGCATAGACACATGCAGAGCCTCCAACATGGCACTAATCTTCAAGAACACCAACCAGCTACTTGGTGGCAAGTTGATTCCACCAGACCCTTTCCACTTTTGAAGGGGCAGCAAATTTCTCTTGATAGGGGTTGACACATATTCCAGGTATGGGTTTGTCTTTACCGCCCACTGGGTCTCAGCCAGCTCTACTCCTCCTGAAGAATTAAATAGTGTCTGAAAGCTGGGCTCGGTGGCTCAGCCTGTAATCCCGCGCCTTTGGGAGGCTGAGGTGAGTGGATTGCCTGAGCCCATGGGTTCGAGACCCGCCTGGGCAGCAAGACCTCATCTCTACAATAAATCAGAAAAATCAGCCAGGCGTGGTAGCACATGCCTGTAATTCTGGCTACTTGGAAGGCTGAGGCGGAAGGATCGCTGGACCCCAGCAAGTCGAGGCTGCGGTGGCCGGGAGCGGCCACTGCACTCCAGTCTGGGCGACAGAGTGAGACTACAACTCCAAAATATATATATATATATATATAGTGTCTGATCTGTCAATATGAGATCTTGCATAATATCACATCAGAAGAAGGACTTTACAGTAAAGAAGGTGTGGCACTGGGCACATGACCATGGAATTCACTAGTCCTATCGCACAACACATTACCCAGATGCCGCCAACCTGACAGTGACAAAATGGCTTTTTAAAGGTATGTCAAGTGTGCCAGCTTGCAGATGGTATCTTAAGAGGTTGGGGCACCATCCTTCAGCATACAACTAAGTCAATGACCATCATGTGGCTCTGTGTCCCCAATGGTAGCATACTTGGGTCCAGGAACCAATGGGTGGAATTAACAGTAGCCCTGCTTACCAACACTGACAGTGACACACAGGGAGCTTTGTGTTCTTCATCTGTATCTGGGTTCTATGAATTTACAGCTTCCCGGAACACACCCACCAGGATCCCAGTTAAGTGCCCTGTTAAACTTTAAACTACAGTTTGCTTTGGGCTTCTCATGCTAAGAGACGAACAAGCAACAAAAGAAGTTACCATCTTGACTAGAATAACAAACCCTGATCATGAGGAAGCTAGGCTGCTGATACATGACCAGGAGGGAGTATGTTTAATACTCAGGTGATCTATAGTATATTTCTTGGTACTCCCTTGCCCAATTTTGACAATAAATGGAAAACATAGCAACTATGACATGAGAAAAATTTGGTGACTTAGTGGCTTAGATTCTTTGGAAATGAGAATCTTGGTCACCTGACTGGGTCAGCCAACTACTTGAGCAAAGGTGTTACCTGATGGAGAAGGGAATCTGGAATGGGTAGCAAGAGGGGAGACAATGAATGTCAGGTGTGGCCTGAAGATCATGTGTAGCAATCAAAGTTTGTCGTTTGTCCTACTAACATTTCATTTGTAAGTTTGTTCAGGAAAAGTGGCCACTTAGAATCCTGGAGGAGCCAAGCAAGTGGATTCAAGTGGTCTATGGTGAAGTGTAGAGGATGCTCTGCTGTGTCACCTGGAGGCCACCTTTGGAAAGAAACATTCATTTCCCCATCTACTGCATGTTAGCATCTGAGGGCTCTTCGCTGAACCTCTCTTTAGTATTACTCTTGGCTAGGAAAGATGCCTGACCCATAATCAGGCTTTTCTCCCTGGGACAATATGCACCCAATGCCTGATCGGTGGAAGATATAAAAAGTGAGATCCCTTGCTTCAAGACAGGACAACTTGAAGGTTATCCCAGCTCTAGAACTCCCCATGGGATTGGCTGAGGACCTTGTTGCAACTCTGTCTCAGTCTGACTCCTCTCTGTCCCTCATCTTTCTTTTTTCACTCTTCCATGGGTGTTGATCCTGAAGGCGCATCCTGGCAACTTTTCTGCACATAAAACACCAGCTCAGGATCCGTTACCCAGGAAAACTAACCTAAGACATGAACCGTATGTCATTCATCTGTCAATTCAATATTCAGTCATCCACTCAGCCATTCAACCCTCTCTCCTACAACTATCCATCAATATGTCCATCCATTCATCAGTCCATCTACCCATTTTTCCAACATCCAAATATGCATCCAACCATCCAATCATCCAACCTTCTAGCCTAATAGCAAACATTTTTTTATCCAGACATTCATCCATATATCCATTTAACCATCTGACCATTCATTGATCCATTTATCTATTTGCTCTTTTTTTCTATCCAACCATCCATCCATCCATCTAACATTGCAGTTACTCATCCAATTAACCATCCATTCATTCACCCATCCACCCATCCACCCATCCATCCATCCATCCATCCATCTATCCATCCATCCATCCATCCATCCATCCATCCATTCTTCATACAAATATGTATTTTTGTACTCACTATAGACCAGACATTATTTTAGTAGCTAGATAAACCTTGCCTTCTGGAGCTTTTTTGTAGTGATAAAATCCATCATGTCCCATGCCTATTTTGTGTCTAGCCCTGGAAACACAAAGACAAAAAAAATAGTCACAGTCTGCAAAGGGGTCCCAGTCCAGAGAGCAAGATAGATACAAAACAAGAAATTGCCACAGACTTTTAAATGTGGTGGTGAAAGAGGCTCAGAATATTTAGAAACACCAAGGAAGTCCCCGGCCCCCACTGGCAAGTCCAGAACAGCTTCCAGGAAGAAATAACATGTAGATTCTGACAGGTGAGAAGTAAGGAAAGTTAGTTGAAGCATAGACACATGTGCCCAGTGCCTAGAACAATAGGCAGCACACCATAGGAGCTCAATAAATACCTGTTGAATGAATGTTGGGTGTAATGGAGAGAGAGAGAGAGAGAGTGTGTGTGTGAGAGCAAGAGATGATGCTTTTAAGAAACTTAAAATTCCTGCTTGGCACAGGATCTCAGTCACATTTTTAAATGAATGAAGGAATACTAGAAGGCACAACAGTCTACCCATCTCTGAAATGAGATGATTATATTCGTAGGATTGTGATCAGAATTATAGCTCTTAAAACATTAGTGACTTGCAACATCATAGGACGCTATGTTTCCATTAACAATTATAAATAATAATTGATCATTAATAATATACTTAAATAATGCAACACCATAATTAATCATCAATGATATATTAGTTTACAGCTATTGTTACTGTCACAATTTGCAATCACTGCACATGGTATTTTTCTGCATACAACTTTGTAGGAGGCATGTGCTCAGGGAACCCAGAAGAAGCACGTTGCCCCTTAATTTCTCTCTCCTTCCAGAATGGTGTCTGAGGAAAGGAGTAGCCGTCCACCTGGAGCACTCACAAGGCTTTGGGAGGATCTGCCATGTGTCTGGTCTCAAGCTGCTGGGCGGGGGTGGCTGCAGAAACGTGGCGGAGAGCAGGTCCCTACCTGACTCAAGGCAGGCCCATGGCTTCAGGCGTACTGTGTCCTGCTATCTCTTAATAGTGCCATTATGACTGTCACCCATGAATTTCACTAAAACCTTTTGGGAAATTGTTTATATTTTCAGCTGAATGACCTCTTGGGGTAATGAGTTTCCATAACAACTAATGGGTGGCCAGTGTGTTTCCGCCCTAGACTGGGAACTGCGTGCTTTTTGATTCGCATCAGCAGCGACTGATGGCAACTCAAGTGGTCCCTGTTTGCTGTTTCCAGGCACCAGGGTAGACAGGTGGGGTGCAGGCATGGAGCATGGGTCCCTGGACCTCAGTGCCCCTCTTCACGTGCTGACTCATAGGGGACACATGGCCTGGGTCTTTGGTTTTCTCCACAACCATTCTCTAACAATCTGTTTGAGCTCAGGGGTTGAGGGGATGCACTCGTGGGTGGCTGGAAGCTTATGGAAAGGGTTTCTGGACATGGTGCTCAGTGGTCACCTCTACAGCAAAACAAAAGAAACAGTTTGAAGCACAAGAAGATGAGTTCATAGATCAAAATATTAGTATCCATGTCTGGTGTTTTTCTCTGCCCAATGTCCCTGACAGTAGGGGAGAAGGGAAGGGATTTACAAAGACCCCGACAGCTCATCTCATGTGGGAGCAGTGTCTCATGGATGAGATTGGCTCTAATGCGACAAACACGTTTCCAGCAGCTGAGTCTGACATGAGCGTCAGGACCACATCCCTGAGGGGAGGGCAGGTCCGGTTCAGTTTTCAGCATGGAGCCCTCCCATGTTGGGCCCCAGCCAGAGGGGAGAAGTGATTATAAAATATTTTAAATGTACACAGATGAGCTGATAGGCAGGTCTTAATGGAGGATTTAAGGGACACATTAAGAGCCTGGGAAGCGCCAGGCAGATTTCCAGGGCCCCAGAATAACTGCTTTGTCTCTGAACTTTTCTATCTTGGGAATGAGCACAACTTTGGCAGGAGGAACAGAGCTCATGGCAGCACTGTCAACTCCTCACTTCCAGGGCCTCCATCACGGACAAGGCCAGGGGGTACCATCACCCTTGAGTCCTTTATCTGGACTCAAAGGCCTCGTGGCACCAGTGACCTTCTTTTCAAATCAAAAGTTGAATGAATGTGCCTCCTACTAGATAATCTGAGACCCTCCTAATTGCGGCAGAAGGAGCACTCCCTGCCAGTCCTCTGCTCCCTCACATGTAAAGAGGAGCCTGGAAGAGAGTTCTGTATCTCCCAGAATGTCACGGCAGAGCAGGGTACCGTTCCAGTGCCTTTGCCTCTTGGTTGGTCAGAGAACGCATTCATTCGTTCATTCCCATGATCTACTCAATGCAGGGCCAGGGGCTGGGGCAGAGGTGAGGGGATGGAAGAGTGTGTCCTCGTAAGGCAGGAGAGTCACATGCAGGTACACAAACACAAAGAGCAAAATTCCTGACCACAGTAAGGGCTGTGTGGAAACTCCAGTAGGTAATGCTCAAGTAGGCGAGTGGGCTGAAAATGGGAGAGGATGATGGGATTGGACTGAGGACAGATCAGAGCATCTAGATGGAGCAAACAGCAGAGGCAAAGGCCAGGGGTGGAATTAACTTGGAGAGCACCAGCAATTGAAAGAAGGCCAGGGTAGCAGAGGCAGGAGAGAGGGAGTGACCTGGGATGCAGGCAGAGACGAAGGACAGGGGACCCAGAGAAACTCTGGGCTTCACTCTGAGTAAAGGCAGTGCCCCCAGGGAATTCTGAGCCAGTTTGACACTTTAAAGTCCACCCTAGGCCGGGCACAGTGGCTGTAATCCCAGCGTTTTGGGAGGCCAAGGAGGGAGGATCACTTGAGGTCAGGAGTTCGAGATCAGCCTGGGCAAGATAGCAAGTCTTCATCTCTACATAAAATTTAAAAATTTGCCCAGTGGGGTGATGCATGCCTGTAATTCCAGCTACTTGGGAGGCTAAGGCAGGAGGATCGCTTGAGCCTAGGAGCTCAAAGGTGCAGTGAATTGTGTACAGCACTCCAGCCTGGATAACAGAGTGAGACCTTGTTTCAGAAAAATGAACAAACCAACAAACAAAAAACTTACTCTTGCAAAGAGCAGATATGGGGCCCAAAGAGTCAGTGATACAAGAAGCGTCTGAGTCAGTCATCCTGGGCAGAGCTGGGCTGTTCACACTTGTGTGGAATTAGACCTCATGGCAAAGGCGGACTGCTCCGGGGAGACATCACAGAGAGACAGAGGTCGAGAGGGTGAGTGACTGTCCCAAAGGCAGCTTCAGGACTGCGGCAGTGCCCAGGACAAGCTATGTCAACAAAGTCAAGACACTAGAGGCACAAAACTTTCCGAGCTTCTGCTAACTGCAGCTCAAGCAGAATGGAAGAAAAGAGAGCTCAGAGATGACGCAGGGGTCGATGAACAGCACAAAATGAGGCTTAGAAAAGAAAAATCCATTTGTATTCTTTCTCCGGAAGAGGGCCGCATGGGGCCTGAATTACTCTTCTGGGTTATTTGGTTTTGCCTTCAAATCAGAAAATTGTAGTTATTACAGCCCCGGGATTGATTGGCATGGAGGCAGCCGCAGGTCCGCACCTCTGCCTTTGTCTGCTGGAAATCTGAATCAGGGGCTGGGGGCGGGGGGTTGGCGAGCAAGAAAGGCAAAGGGGTGGGCATCTTCCAGGGGGGACAGCTTGGCAAATGGCTTCCCTAATGTGTTTGAGCCATGATTCTGCGGCTTGACATGTGGACGGATTGCACACTTTTGACGTTAAAAGGGGTCTGGTCACGGCTGCCTTCTCCATTCCTGTGGGCCCTGCCCCCAAGACTGCTAAAGTGCTCAGTTCCCCACCTCCACTGACTCTGTGGTAATTACCCATTGATCATCTTCAGGCTTTAACCTTAATCCCCTTAAGCCTCCGCAAATAGCCCCTAATTCACAATCACCTGAGATGCTATTGATTTTTTTTTTTTAATTTGACTTGCAGCAAGATTCCACCCCCACTGCCACCAGAGGGAAGGGGAATAATTTCAAATTCCCTGCCCAGAGCCATTAAAACACCCCACCCTCACTCCCCCAAAAAACCTATCTTCCAGGCACACAACAAGCACATTTCTTTTAGTTATTTATTGTAGCTCAATGACCTTTTAAATTTTACAGCTCCAAGAACAAAGCCAAGTCTCTAGTGTGTGTTAGTGTTGCAATTTGTTATTAATTTGAAGTCATCATGTTAACAGCAACAGTACTTTCCCTCTGGTGTATTGTGGGAAGTGGTTTTCCATTGGCCAGTGGGTTTCTCCGGCCCCAACCATCCAGGGTCAGGTGGCCACATGCTTACTACCCACAGTAGCCAAAAGGAAATGACTGTACAATACTCTTTCTTTCCCAATGATTCTACACTCGTCCTATTCCATCAAGTCCACATGCAGACAGGAAAGTACTTTGTACTTTGCGCTACACACACACACACACACACACACACACACACATATGAGGGAGACCCCCCAAAAAACTGGAATTATCTTTTGTAGAACAGACCCCTTGTAGTACTGGCTTTTCCCACTAGGTAAGTGTTCTAGGAACCCATTGGCATCAGTGTCTCAGCTAGCATTGTTGTGAAAGGCTGTGTTCAGCTTCAGTGATTTTTTTTTTTTGGAGATTCTTTCAACACGTTTGCCCATTCATGACGAGTGATTTATGAGCACACCTGCCCACACCATGCTGTGTTCAGCAGTTTTTGACCAAAAACGACATGCTCCACCCTTCCTATTCACTGGATTGCACCCTGACTGACTTTCCCCGATGAAAAAGTCCTCAAAGGGAAATGTTTACCAATGTGGAAAAAGTGAAACAAAAATGGCAGAAGCACTAAAAGACATCAAAATTCATGAGTTTAAAAACTGTTTTGAGCAGTAAAAAAAGCATCTTGATAGGTGTACTATATTAAAAGGAGAGTCCTTTGAAGTTCACTGAAGTTTAAACATGCAAGAATAAATTCACAGCTCTTTATAAATAAATTCTGGGCTTTTTGGGGTCCTCCCTCATATATACCTCTTAAGCCCTGCCTTTTGTATATCATCTTTAGAAGGGATAAATTAGCAAGAGGACATTTTTGCCGCCGGCTGTATGTGCAGATTTCTCAAGAGCTAACTTCATCCACAAGTGATGTCTCCTCATATTACTCAAGTCCCCAGAGGACAGGGGTATTGCAAAACTGAAGGGGGAGTTTGGGGGTGCAGTCTTGGATCTTGATCCTGAAGCAGCTCGGCCACTGTCTGGCTGTGTCACCTGGGAATGTCCTTTCAGCTTTTCTACAAGTTAGTTTCCTCATCTATAAAAAGGAGATAATAGTGACCACAGTGGGTAAAACTACACACACACACACACACACACACACACACACACACACACACACAATGGTGCATGAAAATTGGTGAGCTCTGGAGAAGAGCTATGAACTGAACCAAAAGATCCTGCACTGGCCAAAAGATCCTGCTTTTGATACTTTACAATTGAAAAGACAGACCGAGAGTTTTCACCTTGTTCTTAAACCCTGACACAATGATGAGAAAGTAGAAGCTATGCTTTTGGAAAAATGCATACTTTAGGTAAAATTAACTTTCTTGACTTTGTCTTTTCAGAAACAGACTTCCTGGTGCCAGGTATCAGAGATATCTCACAGTGGCAATCAAGCTTGCCTAGAGTAAAGGGAATTTACAAGGCCTAAGACCCATGTATTGGGCAAGGATTATAAAAGTCATGAAACTTGTAATTACGAAAGTTATAACGGCTCAGAGGGAGAGCAGGTGGGGATTCGATCTTCCAGTAAATTGGGCACTATCTACA
>NW_007253798.1:438155-464747 GCF_000164805.1 Carlito syrichta
TTTTTTTTTTGAGTTGGAGTCTCACTCTGTCGCCCAGACTGGAGTGCAGTGGCCGCTCCCGGCCACCGCAGCCTCGACCTGCTGGGCTCCGGCGATCCTTCCGCCTCAGCCTTCCGAGTAGCCGGAATTACAGGCATGCGCTACCACGCCCGGCTGATTTTTTGATTTATTGTAGAGATGAGGTCTCGCTGCCCAGGCGGGTCTCGAACCCGCGGGCTCAGGCAATCCACTCACCTCAGCCTCCCAAAGGCGCAGGATTACAGGCTGAGCCACCGAGCCCGGCTTGAACTTTTCTTAAATAAATCTTTTCTTCTCTCACCTCTGTGTGTTGCAATTCTTAGCATTTACTTGGATCTTTGGGTTGCCAGTGCACACCTCCGGCTTACCGGCTCCTGCGGGGCTGCACCTCCCTGCGCCTCTCTCTCTCCATCCATCCACCCTCATCCTATCCGGACCCAATCCTCACATAAGATGTCGCCATTGGGGGACACTGGGTGAAGGACACATGGGACTCCTCTCCCATTTTTGCAATTTCCTGTGAATCTACTATTATTTCAAATTTTTAAAAAATGTTAAAAGCATAATAATGGCACCTATTTCACAAGTGTTTGGAGGGAATTCGGAGAGCCAGGTCCTTATGAGTGTCACCACTATGCCTGGCATCAGTGTATGCTTTAAAGATGGACTTTATTTCTGACCTATGGGTCTATTTGTTTAAGCCACTGGCATTTCCTTTTCTCATTAGGAGTGTCCTGAAAATCCGAATAGTGTTTATTGAAAGGGTGTCTGGCGAGCCTGGCACAAGCTGAACTTTTTCTTTGTGACTGTTCATTTACTCTCAAGGTTAATTGTAGCTAATTGCACTATTAGGCAGCCAACAGAAGCCCAATTAGATGTGCTGATCGCTGATTGGCTCCCACGAGGTGATGTGGAAGTCCATCCTGTGGGCAGAGTCTGGGGGCCATGAAACAAGACTAATGAAGTCTAAACGGGAGAGGGAAGGCACTGGCTGCCGGTCAGTGCCGTGCACAGAGTCCTCGTGCTCTCCCTCTGACACCTTAGAAATCCAGATCTCCTCTGTGCCTTTGCAAAGCAACATTCATCTTAGACATCAGATATCTCCCTTCTGTAGAGACCGCAGCTCTGCTCTTGAATTCCGTGATTCCATGACAAGCATTTGCTCCCTTTTTTAAGCCTCATGGTAGATAGACATTCATACACGGTGTCGCAGGCAAAGTTAAATGCAGATCCAGGCTCAAATCCCATCACTGCTGTGTGACCTGGAGCAGGTTCCTTAACCTCTCTGAGCCTCTGCTTTCTTTTCCACAGACTGCTGATTAAAACACTTATTTGGTGTTAGCATAAAAGGAAGCTGGGTGAGCAGGTCTATGGGAACCCTCTATAGTATACTATTTTTACAGCTCTTCTTGGAGTCTGAAATTTTCTAAAAATAAAAGTTTAAAAAAATAATAACCCCAACAAGTACTTCCTAGGTTGTCTAAGGACTGGAGGTGACAAATGAGAGGTGCCTGGCATGGACATGCTGCTCACTAGCTTTTTTTTTTCTTTTGAGACAAGGTTTCACTCTTATCTTGGCTGGAGTGCAGTAGCATGATTTCAGCTCGCAGCATCCTTGACCCTCTGGGCTCAGACAGTCCTTTGATCTCAGTCTTTCATATAGCAGGGACTACAGGTGTACACTACCACACTTGGCTAATTTTTTAATTTATTTTTTGTAGAGACATGGTCTCACTATGTTGACAGGCTGGTCTCCAACTCCTGGGCTCAAACGATCCTTCCACCTAGGCCTCCCAAAATACTGAGATGACAGGTGTGAGCCACTGTGCCAGGCCGACTAGCTTTTATGCAGAAGAGGGCAACAGCCACCACCCCAATCTTTCTTCTCCTTTTTCTCTGCTGCATTCTATGCCCTAGGTTAGAAAAAGACACGGACGCAACGCGGAAGCGGTGACTGAAATGGAAGGAGATCACATATAAAAGCACTTCTCTGATACTGCAGAAAGGGGTTGTTTCTCCCCTTGGAATTATGATCACGACCTTACAAACAAGTTTCGAGGCAACCAGCTGCGCTGACTGCTTCTCGCCCTCTCTCACCAGGACTAGAGACCACTGCAAGCCAAGAGAAGGTGAGTCTGAATCAGGCCCCATCCTAAAGCCAGCACAAATAAAGGAGGCTCAACATCCCCATATGGCTGGTTCCCTGAGTGCTCCCTGGTACGCTCAACACTTTGTGTCCCTCTGTAGCCTGAGAAAGGTGACAAACACGGTTCCTCAATTTTTAGTATTAAAGCAAGAGGAGTCCCTGAGTCTATTTACAGTGAGGGAGCTGGCAAGGGAAAGGCAATTCAGTTCGAGAAAAGGCAGGGTGCAGAGGAAGTTTGGAAAGAGGGTCGATGGCTGAAATGCTTCATCCAAATCCAATTCCGTCCCCCACCGGCAGGCTGCAGGAAGACTGTGTCCTGAACGAGATTTAGAGCCCCTGGCGTCGCCTCTGCAGGGTAATAAACGGGGCTCTCTAATCAATACTGGCGCTCGGCTGTCTGTCTGCAGCATGGATGCCCATTTAGCAAAGTCACTGAGTAATGGAAAACGCAATTGAGCTGCATAATGAGCCTGGGTAATTGGATGGACCAGGCAGAATGGTCCGGCTAAGTATATTCAGCCTGGCGTATTAATTAAAAACCTGACACTTCAAGCACCACCCAAAGCACCCCATTAATTACTCTGTGAATCCAAAGGTCAGATGTGGTGGATGAGTTACAAGGCGATGGTGAAATTGCTCAGCTCCAGGGCCATCGTGGTGAGAACATCGTTGCATCAAGGCTCTAAGCTCACCTGTGGCTCCAGTGGAGGCTAGACAGGCAGCTTCTTCGCACCTGTGCATTACTGGCATCAGATCCCAGAACAAGGACTACAGCTCAACCAAGCACTGGTGCTGGCTCAGCCCTACTCCATGGGCTCTGAGCTATGGCTGCCACATGGATGGATGGATCAACAGGCACTCGCCACGTGCCACAGCCACAGCATGGATAGACTGACTGATAGACACTCAGTGTGTGCCACAGACACAACATGGATGGACGGACCAATGGGCATTTGCCGTGTATCACAGTCACAGCATGGATGAACGGACCAATAGACACTCACTTTGTGCCACAACCACAGTATGGATGGATGGACTGACAGGCACTTACCGTGTGCCACAGACACAGCATAGCTAGACAGATTGATGGATTCTCACTGTATGCTACAGACACTGCATGGATGGATGGACCAGTGGGCACTCTCCATGTGCCATGGTCACAGCATGTATAGACAGACAGACGGACACTCACTGTGTACCACAGCCACAGCATAGATGGATGGATCGATGGGTGTTTGCCATGTGTCATGGCCACAGCATGGATGGACTGACTGACAGACTCTCACTGTGTGCCATAGCCACAGCATGGATGGATGGACTGACAGATGCTCACTATGTGCCATGGCCACAGCATGGATGAACAGACCGATGGATGCTCACTCTGCCACAGCAACAGCATGGATGGATGAACTGACAGACGCTTACTGTGTGCCACAGTCACAGCATGGATGGACAGACCGATGGGCGCTCACAGTGTGCCACGGCCATAGCATGGATGGACAGGCTGACAGGCGCTCACTGTGTGCCATAGAGACAACATAGATGGATGGACTGACAGGCACTCACCGGGTGGGCCGCCATTTACGAGCAATCTTGTGCATCTCAGAGACCCACAGTCACAGGCAAAGAGATTTGTCAGAAGTCAGAATCAACAAATGAGAATTCAAACCCAGGCTGCTGGACTCTAAGTCATAGAAAGTTTCTCATTTTATATAAAAATAAACAAAGACATTTTGTGCTTAAAGTAAAAAGCAGAATTGGAATTCCTCTGTAAGGTGATGAGCTATGTGACCTTGGGCACATTGCTTTGCCTCTCTGGGGTCCTGTTGCCTGAACAGACTACCTCATCTACAGGTTGCCTGAACAGACTACCTCATCTCTGAGACTTCAAATAAGGAGAGGACATCGATAGGGGTGTCTTGCTCAGAACAACCAGTTGTTCTTCATTCCACGCACCCCCAGCAGCTCCAAGGGCAATGCCAGCCCAGATCTCACAGCCAGGCCTTCAAGTCCAACAAACTCATCTCTCAAAACCACAGTTTGCTTCCTGGACCTATAAGCCCTTGGGCCTCCTGGTGGCTGGAAGGTGAGTTCATGAAGCCTCAGATCCATCCCTGAAATCACTACTATCATTGACCCATTCTACAGATGAGGAAACAGAGGCATAGAAAATGTCAGCAAGTTGAGAAACTGGATTCACAAACCACCAGGCCAGCTCTTGGGATCCCAGTCTTCCCCAGCTCTGCACCTTCTGGGTCTCAGAGAATTGGATGGAAAGAATGTAGAAAACTTTGGGGGAAAAAAACAAAAATCAAAACTAAAATTGCACCAAGTCAAGAATCAGCTGCCTCGGTAGACAGACAGAAATTTGACAACATCCATCAGCATAAACAGTGCTGGTACTCTTGGACTTAAAGATTCCACTTATAGGAATTCACCCCTCCAGTATACCAGTGTGTGTTTGTAAGGCACTTCGGGAACAGAATTTGTCACAGCGGCAAGTCGATAGTCATCTGTACCCCCAGTTGCAATGAATGAAGAGAATCCATGGTATGGACTCACTCCATGGCAGGTTAGCAGGGGTGTTCCTCCAGTCTACTCAGATATTGCCTTGATGTCCATGGGTGCTGAGCTGGGAACAAAGACAGACAGGACCTCCCCTGCCATGGAAACTAATGTGGAAACATGCCCGAGTGCACCCATCAGAGGAAAAAAACTAGTGCATATTGGCACACACTAGGCTGTCCCCTGTGGTTGTTTAAGTAGATGTACACTCTCGTGTGTGTGCGTGCGTGTGTGTGTGTGTGTGTGTGTAAAAGTCCTGGATGTTGTTGGACAATTTCTGGCAAATGTCACTCTGGGATGAACTGAGGTGGGGCATTTTTCTTTGTATTGTATTTTCTTCAGTCATGATTACTTAGTTTTTGCACTATTGTGAGCATATACTTAAAAAAAAAAGAGTTTGAATGTCACAACTTCTAGAACCAGCTCTAAAGTGAATGAATGAGACAGAATTCCTGCTCATTTCTGGAACAGACTCCCTATCATCACCCCAGGGCTCTGAATGAGTACCAAAGTCCAGAAGCCAACAAATGCCCGGTGGTGAGCAGCGAGTCTGTGCCCTGAGCCTGGCTGGTATTGGCACCTACAATAGCACAGCTATTTATATTTAACTGATGGCTGCTGTCTTCATTCAAATGATATTCCCCCTGTTAGAAATATGTGCCCATTGAATCTGTCACTGTGACAAAGTGCACCTGTGTTTATCCTTCTGCTGCCAAGGCTGAGAGTTCAATATTTTGTCCATTAATTTTTTAACACCTGTTTTAAAATGGGTCTTTACTGAGGGAATGAAGAGGCCATTGCTTTCCCAGGCATACAGCCTTCCTGCCGCCTTCCTTTCCCAGGATTCTGCTGAAGTCAGTGAAGAAATGCTTCTGTGGACCATGTTGTCCCAAAGCTTTGGCTGAAAGATATGGGTGACTTCCTTCTTCTTCTTTTGTAGAGGTATAGTCTCAGTGTGTTGCCCAGGCTGATCTTGAGTTCCTGGCCTCAAGTGATCCTCCTGTTTCAACCTCTCAAAGTACTGGGATTACAAGCATGAGCCACTGCACCTGGTTTAGATGTGGGTGACTTTCTAACTGCCGGGGGACACCCCTGCCTGCATCCAGACATATGTAAATCTGATAGAAACATCCTACTGTACTTAGAAAATGCCCAAAGCTTGCCAAAGGCCCCAGGCTGCCTCTCCCTTGCTCAGCCTCCTCTGACCACTCAGATGCCTTTTCTGCTCCAAGCTTTGTCCCTTCAATGAATATTTGTTAGTTGAATCAATTAATTCTGTCTCCATGAGGATCTGTCATGGCTTTGTCTTAAGCTCATATCCTGTAGAGGACAGAGTGACCCTGACATGTCAGTTAATTAATTAATTAATTAATTCATCAACCCACATTAATTTCCTGCCAAGTGCTAGGTACTGTGCTAGGTCTGGGAAATCGGGGATGAATAAACACATCAGACAGGACCCTCCCCACAGGTCTCAGCCCAGCAATGGAACAGCAGGAAGGAGGCAGGTTTTCTGAGTGCTGCTAGGCCTCCAGGGTGGGCACCCTGCCCTGGATCCCACCCCACTCCTACCCGGGCTCTGGGAACAAAATGGCACCCAGCCCTGCCAACATCGGGGTATGGAGGAAGGGAGGGCTACCAGGGAGTCTGCATGTGTAACTTGCTTCCTGGGCCTGAACCTAGGGTCTGGAGTGGCACCACTGCTATCAAGCTTATGTTTTCTACCAAGGCTTCCAGCGCTGTGCTGCCCATGCTGATCAGAGTGCTCCCTCACTCTGGCCCCCAGGCCCAGGCCCTTTATGCCCCTTGACCTCTCTGAGCCTCCATGCCCTTGTTTGTACTACAGGGATAGACATAGCTAGAAGTTTTGAGCATTGCTGTGTGCCTGTGGTCTGCTGAGCCCTTTCTATGCTCTGTCTCTGCCACCTGAGCGGGGGCGGGGGTGCTCTATCTTTGTGCCCTTAACACCAATAAGGAAACCAAGACTCCTCCAGGTCCAAAAAGGGGCCAAAATCACGCGGCTGCTTGGGGCAGAGCTGGGACGTGAACTCGGCTGTGTGTGGGCCGATACCTCATCCCTGCATATCCCCAGGATAGCAAGGGTTGACAAGGATGCTATGTGGGACATGCTGTGTGAGCCAGCTGGGGCTTGGCTTGTCAGGTTCCATGACAGCTTCCTTCCCTCCCTCTGAAGGGTTGACTGGAAGGGGCATGTCTGCCCATGTCTGGTCAGCGTGACATATACCACTGAGGACCTCATGGGCAGCTCCAGCCACGTCTGGACGGGGCCCTGGGGCATGCTTCCAGGGGTACCCTCTCAAGTTCCAACACTGTGCCACATGGCAACTCCCAGACGCAGGCCCCTGGGGTTTTCACAGAGCAGCTCAAGAGTACCCCCAGGACCCCAATAGGCAGCCTCAGGGTCCGTCTGGAGGGAAATCTCTGGTATTTCATCGTGTTCTTAGGACCACATGGAGGGGGGAAAGGGAAATAAGAAGAGAAGTGGGGAGGCGGGGGAAGAGAGAGGGAGAGAAGTTGCATCCTTCACGAAGACCATGGTAACCAGAGGAGAGGAAGCCTAGGCCCGGCTCAGGACTCCCATGCAGTGAAGGGCAGTGGGGGAGACAGGCAGGGGTCATGAAGGTACAGGTGATGTTTCCCTGTTGCTGTTCTGGATCCTGGCGGCTCCTTGGCAAGTGCTCTTATATTTCTCTTGGGGCCATACCTGAGGCCCCATGGCCTGGTGGTAACACCCGACAGTGGAGGTCCCTTGAGGCCTTTGTCTCTTTTCCCCATGTGCACTATGAATACTAATAACATTAGATATTAAAAATAGCGAGTCTCTGAGCTCTTGCCATGCTGAGGCATAGCGATTATTCCACTGAATACTCACAGCGTCTCTGTGGGAGTGGCTGTGTGGTCCTATCCATTTATCAGGTTAGCAAATTGAGGTTCCATGAGTTCTGCGACCTGCTGCCCAAGGTCATGCAACTAAGAGAGGTAGCACTGAAGTCCTGCAGCATGGGAACCCATGACCTTGATACCCATGTGGTTTGGTGCCTCGACCCCTCCGAGGTGCCAGGCATGGGGAGGGCTGGGGTTTGTGCTCTCAGGGGTGACTGTTCACTGGGAGGAGACCTCACATTGGCAGCAGACACATGACTGGAAACACAGCAGAGGAAGTCATTTTCTTAGAAAGCTCTTGAGGAAGGTTTGCCTCCTGGACTAGAGTGGACTCACCTGAAGCTGAGAAATCTTAGGCCCATGATGGCTCGTGGGGCCTGGTGCTAGGGAGTTTGAGAAGTCAGAATCCAGACTGTTTACGGCCAATTTCAGTTTTATCAGGTAGTACAAGACCTTTGTAGAATGATACTTAACTGAGAAGGAAATGGGCTTTTATCACAGGAGACGCAGATCTGATTTTGCTTTTTAATTTTACAATTTCATTCATCTAAAAAGACAAAAGAAAAAGACTCAGGGGGGACATTTAAGCTGAGGCAGGAAGGAGTGAGCTGGGGGTGGAGGGGGCACTCTGTGCAGAAAGGAGAGCATGAGATCTGCATGCAGGCCCTGCATGTGCTGGAGGATGACACAGGAAAGATTACAGAGTCCTGTGCACACAAGGGAATGAAGCACTATGACACTGCAGCAGACAGCCAGCAGCAAGTCCATGCTGTTGTAGACGGGTGTGATTCAGACCTGGCCTGCCCAGATCTGAATCGCAACCTTGTACCGTGGAGTGGGCGGGGTGAATCTCTGAGACCCAATGTCCTGGTCTATCAGGCAGGGTAACTGCAAGGATTCCTTGAGGTGCCCTGGGGCCCAGAAAAAGAGGAAATGCTTCACGCAGGAAGTCCCCATCCTGCAGGAAGGATGAGGAAGGGGCACCTTCTCTTTCCCAGGTGTCCATCCATCTGGACCCATTGGCCTGGTGTATCACTGACACGGAGCAGAGGCACACAAACACCAGCATGTGCACTTGGGTTAAATTCTCTGACAAGAAAGTGGCTGCCATTCCAATCAATAAATCAATCTGTGGTTGTGAGCCCAGACTATGGACAATGCAGGGCAGGAGAGATAGCCCTTCTGCTCCTTGTGAGAACAGCAAACCATACCTCAGGGGGGCAGGAACTGGCCAGGCTTCTAGTCCTCCCCATTAATGAAAGCTACCTTCATGGGCTCACTCTGCTGGCTGATGGTCCTGGAGCACCCAGGGTTATGCTGTGGTCTGAGCAGGTCCCAAAACCAAGAGAGATGCCTTTTGTTGGTTCCCAGTCCACACAGCACCACAGAGGTGCCCATTGCCCCAGCTGACAAGATCAGGCTGACCCAAGCCCTATGAGCTCCTGGCCTCTCTCGTTGGCCTGGCCTGGTCCCTGAGTGAGGAATAGATGGCCCTCCACATTCTCCATCTTCCTTCCATCTCTGCCAAAGCGTCCCTTGCCCCTCTGCCCTGACCCCTCCAGGATACCTTTGCTCTGGATGTGCCTGTGGTCCTGTGGGGACAGTGGCAGGCATGCAAGAACAGGCCTTCTGGAGGCAGCAGCTAGCCTTCAGCTCCCACCCATTGTTGCTGCGTGGGAACAGGCAACCCCGATCAGGAGCTGATGACCTTGTTCCTCAGAATAAGTCAGGAATCCTGGGTTTTGTGTGCAAATTGCAAATTACTCGTGGCCCACTTGTCATGAATGTTATGGAAAGGAAAAAGCCCAGACTTCCACTTGGGCACTAGTAATACACACCTGGGTGCCTTTAACACACACCTGGGCCCTGTTACATCCACCTGGGTGCCTGTTACACACACCTGGGTGCCTGTCACACATACCTGGGTGCCTGTTACACACATACCTGGATGTCTTTGACACACAGCTGGGTGTCTATAATACACACTTGGGTGCCCATAGCACAAACCTGAGCTCCTGTTCCACACACCTTGGCCCCTGTTTCACACACCTGGGCACCTGTAACACACACCTGGGCATGGACAGCACACACCTGTGACACACACTTGGGGGCCTGTTACACACACCTGCCCAGAGGACTAGGAGATGTAGAAGGGACCAGTGAGCTGCTGGAAGTGAGAGAAGGAAAATCATCATGAAAACCAGCTTGGGTGACTAAAGAATGACCTGCTGCACTGTCAGGAAGGCCAAGAGGAGCAGAAGAGACATCATGATCAGGGAAGGAGTCTCTGAACCATCACTGGAAAATAAATAGAGCCGCCCAGAGGTACAAGTGAACAGTGTTATCAGAGAGGGCAAGAGAGGAAAATCTCACCATCAGGTGAATATCTATCAGCTCGTCATCTTCTCCTGGGAACAAATTACTGATTACTTAGATTAATTCCAATGATTCCAGCCCCCAATTCCCTTGAGAGTCCACACCCGTGTCAAGGCTCAGGTGGATGGAGATCTCTGCCCTGAGAGGAAGGTGCAGCACCTGCGTCTTCTGATGAAATATGTCCAGGTAAGTGCCTACATAGTCACAACCATGCTCCATCAGGTGCAGTAGGTCTATACCATTCTGGGCCCCCAGGATAATGGAATGCTGCCGCCATTTCAAGAAAGAAAAAGTCATTTTTCTTTTGTTTGTTTCTTTTTCAACCTTAAGGCTTAGCTTCACTCACTAAGGCCTATATTAGGGTCTCCTGAGTTAACATGTTGGGCCCAAACTCAAGGATCTGGAACACAAGACCCACTCAATTTTCTTCTCCTGCCTCCCTCTGCCCCAACTAGCCCTCCCCTCTGGAGAATAGGCCTTTCCTTCTCCTGGCCTCCCATAGCTTCTGTTAGTCTCCTTGAACCTACTGGATTGAAATGTAGGTATTTATTTGATTATATTTTTCCACCAAGATTAGCTAAGGACCTTCTGGAAGGATCACATGGTATTCCCAGGGCTCTCATCATGGAGATACTCAGTGATGGTTGGATGGATGGATGGACGGATGGTCGGATGGAAGGAAGAAAAGAAGGAAGGAAAGGAGAGAGGGAGAGAGAGAGAGGGAGAAGAGGAGGGAAGGAAGAGAGGGAGGGAGGGAGAGAGAGAGGGAAAAAAGGAGGAGGGAAGAAGGAAGGAAGGAAGGAAGGAAGGATAAATGGATGGATAGATGAATGACTTACATATAGATGGATCACTTACCAATAAATAAGGCACTGTACTAGATAGGGTACCTAGTGCAGTGCCTTATTTATCTAATTTTAGTGTGTAAATTCTTTATGTCTAAAATGAAAAGAGTAATAATACCTCTGCACTGGGAACCATCATTACCCCACTTCACAGGTGAGAAATAACAAGAAGTAATGTCCAGGTTCCCACAGAGCCTGCCTGCCGAAACCCTTCCCAAGTTCCCATCCTCAGTCATCTCTGCAGTGAGTGAGTCCCTGTCCAGTGGAGCTAGTATATTAGGGAGGTTGATGGGCACAAAAAGACAAACGCATGATCAGCTCATCTACTGACTCCCACTGGGTGAAGTTATGGAAGAGCCGTGCAGAATGTTGTGGGAGGGTTTAAGAGGAGGGTCCATGTGGCAGGGAGAGGACTATGATAGTTCTTGGGCTCTACTGTTGTGATGATTGTGTTCTTTGCTTGGGTTGGCTCAGGGTCACTCGGAGAGCTGTAAAATGATGACCCAGTCTGGTGAATTTGTCAGCACCATCATGCCTTGAAAGGGCAGCCTGGAGTGAGGAATTCCCATAAAAGAACCCATGGCAACTCTGAAGGGCCCTTCCGCGAGTCTCTGCACCTTCTCTGACATCTTCAAGATGCCTCCTGGGTGGCCCACGGAAGAGTAGACCCACAGCTTTTCTGGAATGTTAATGGTCTTCCTGTTAAAGGGGCCTGTTTGGCTGAAGAATCTTGTCCGGGGAGAGGAGAGATGCGCCGATGAGTCCATCTCAGCAGCTCTGCCAGCTGCCTGGACAATGATCACACCATGCAGGCCTCAAGCATGCTACATTAAACTCCCATCTCACCAGTTCTGGTTTTTGCTTCTTACATATTTGTTTAGATTACGACATAATGCCTGGAAAGGGTAAAAAGGTCCTTTCAGAGTTTGTTTTTCAGATCCACTAGGAAAAGCCTTCAGTGCTCAAATGCAAAAACAGAACCTGAGTTAATCAACTGTTTGACTCATGTTTGTTTGAACTTGGTGTCCTAAAGTGGTAGTGCTAGAAGCCACCTTGACAGCCTCCTGACTCAAGCCCCCAGCTTCACGGGTGGAGAAGCCAAGGCTCCCTGGACCACAGCGTCCTACCCAAGGCAGATCCACGGTCACCTTGGTGTAGCTGTATGCTGAGATACAAGAATGTCACCCAAGGAATAGCAAAGTACGAGAAGGTTCACTTTTTCAGTGAATGAGAGTAGGTCCAGGCTCACCTCTATAAATGAAATATCTCTTCCTGGAATGCCAAGAGCTTTTCTTGTGAGGGAGTCAAAGGGAGTTCCAGGTAGACCTTGACCATCGCACCTGTACCTACTGTCAATTAGACACACCTGCTGGACGTTCAACCCGTAGGATTCTTGTCTGCTGCACGTGGTATAGAGTCAGTGCCCAGAGTTTTTTTAGAGAGTGATTATGTGAAGCATCTTATTTAAGATCGCATACCTGTTAGATGTTTTTTTTTGTTTCAGTCATTAAAAATTTTTTAACCCCCCCCAAAAAAAGATCACATAACCATTGTTGACAGAGTACACATGAACTCCATGGTGGACAGACATATCAGGGCTCTATCCCAATGCCCTGAGTCCCCTTCACTGTGTGTCCACCCTGCTTCTGTGTGTTTGCTCCTGACTACTCACATCTTCAGTATCCTTTCAAGGAGGATGCCTCACTTGGACTGAAAGCTGGAAGTGCTGGGGTCCCTTAACCCCTCAACCTGTGGGCAGCCCACAGCCAAGTATGTTAACTCATAAAACAATTATCCATCCCAGAATGGAAAGCAGATATGACCAACCAATCTAACTGCATCACAAGTGTTTGAGACAACCCCCATGAAAGGGAAGGATGTTGACCTAAGTAACTCTGGGAAGGAGTGGAGTTGACAAGACTGAAGCAAAAGGAACCACATGTAAGCACTGGACTCTAGTTGATAAAGTCATTTTCCACGGAATGGGGGGAAGCACTGATGAGCAATTCTGACACTGATATCCATGTCCACTGCCAATGAATGATGGAGTGAGTGGGTGGCAGGTGGTGGGAGCCAGTTTCCCACTGTGGGAGCGAGATAGGAAGGGGAGAAGGCCAGAATGGTCCTCAGGGTGGTGGGTGAGAGCTGGAGACATTGGAAAGAACTCGTGTGGAGCTTTGTATAGATACAGGTGTTTCCATATAAAACATATTTATAGATATGTGTTTACACGTGGGTTAATATGCACATGTCCATCCCCTTCCTCCATGAGCTGAGAGGACCTAAAAGCAACAACAACCCAGCCGCAATGAGCCCACCTGCCCCCAGATCTTGGTTTCTAATATCATTGTCCACTAAAAGGAACCAAGGCTCCTTGGGGAAGTAGCTTATCATAGCAGGACTGGGATAGGACTATACAAGATGACCCAGGGTGTCTCATAGTGCCAGAAAGTAAGGAAATACTAAGACAAATAATAAGCACAGTCACCCACAATGGTGAGAATGTCAAAGGGACACAGAAGCCAACTGAAATAGTGCCAGAGGCCAAAGATGGAACACTTCGAGCAACAAAATACATAAAGTGTTATTAAATGATAACCCAAAGTAAAAATAAATATACATGAGGTCGTGCTGATTAAATAAATGATTGAATTAATTGGAGAGAAAAGTCTCCAATACAAAAGAATTCCAAATATTTTGATGCAGATTATCTGCCCTCAAGGAGGTAGAGGATGAGGCCAACTTAGGTGTGGCAGCACAGTGACATTCTTCCAAAGTATATGAGGAGTCTGACCTTATTTAGAAGGAGAAGAGGCTGGGGAGAGGAAGAAGTCAGTTGGCTCCGTGCATGGTGGTGATGTAAGGAAGGACATGCCAGGCCCAGGGAACAGCATGAGCTAAGACTCATGAAGGAAGAAGCATGCCCTGTCGAAAGAACAGTCAGTAAATCAGGGATGGGATTCAAACCACCAAGTACAGGGAGAGCAGTGGGTGCCATCAGTGAGGGCAGACACCTGCACAGGCTGTGGCAGAGTTCTGGAGTTCCCCCAGATAACCCAGCTTTATCAATGGACTGGGAGAGGTCCAGAAGCTTCCTAGGGAGTGTGGGAAAGGGGCTATGGGAGCTCAGAGCGGCTATTAGACAACCAGCTTTCACAATTCTAACCACCAGCCGCAAATGTTTTCTGCAAAGGCCACATTCTGTGCATCTGAGACTCTATGAGCGCCATGATCTCTGCTACAGTGCCTCAACGCAGCCATCACATTAAGAAGGCAGTTGTGGATAATTAGTGGCCAGGTGGGCATGAATGTGTCCCCACAAAACTTCATTTGTGGACACCAGATTTGAATTTCATGGCATTGTGTATGTTCAAAAATATTATTCTTCTTTTGATATCATTTTTATCAACCTCACAGAAGAGAGTTAGTTGGTCTTTTATCCCAAAGGCAATGAGGGACCTTGAGTGGGGACTGGGGGACAAGCCCAGGACCCCAGCCTCTTGCACTGACCACTCTGGCCCTGCTGGTGTCCGGACATGGGCGAGTCTTCACCCCACATTTTCCCTTTGGAAAACTCATCTTGAATCTTCCAGAATCCCACAAAATGGCATCCAGGCAGATGGGGCAGTGTTTGTGGGTCCCGCTGTCTTGCGTTTTATTTGCCTGAGAAGACCAGCAAGGGATTGTTCGCTGCTGGCCTGGAATTTTGAAGTTTGACTGGATCCTATTAGGAAAAGCTCCAGAGGCATCACAGTTTGATTGGCTCTGGAATTGAGCTGAGTTCTGAATCCACATCTTGAACCTGTCACCCTACACCCCCCCAACACACACAAACATCTGATCTTGATCAATTTTGAAAGAATGAGGGAGGGGAGGCCGTTTCCCCACTCCAGGAGGTTTTTACTTGGAAATTTGGAAGATAATTTTTAAAGGCACAGCTTTCTTGACGACCAAACGAATGTCTCAAAAAAAGAAGGCTGGACATGGGGTGGGGGCACCTGGCTGAGGCTGGGGTCTAGAGAAGAAAGGCCACTATGAGCCTGCCTTGAGCATCAGTGGCTACAAAAGGTGCAGTATATGAGCACCTTGTGAAGATGGCTCCATGGCATAGAGACAGCCTGGCTTTGGAGTATGAGTTGTGTGACAGTGGCATCCCACACCTGGCTGTGGATGCTATTCGCAGCACAAGTCAGAATCTGGTGGCCAGGGGCCAGGCTATGGTGCCAGCTGTTTGGTCAAATACTCATAGAAACGTTGTTGCCATGAAGGCATTTTGTAGAAAGGACACATTTACAATCAGTTGACATTAAGGAGGTTACCTTTGATCATGTGGGTGGGCTTCATCCCCATCAGTTGAAGGCCTTAAGAGCAAAAGTGGAAGTTTCCTGAATGAGAAGAAATTCTGCCTCAAGACTGTAACATAGAAATCCTACCTATGTTTCCAGCCTGCTGGCCTGCCCTATGGAATTTAGACTTACCAACTCCCACTATTATGTGAGAACGTGAGTCAATTCATTACATATATATATGAATTGACTATATATATAAATATATAAGTTCATTTGTATATAAATATAAAAATTCATTTATATATTTATCCATGAATATATTATTTATGTATACTTTTTATATAAATATGTATAATTAATATACTTATATATAAATAAATTTTTATATTTTATATACAGTATGCGAAGCACCTGGCATGTAGTAGGTATTCGATGAATAGTGACTCTATTTTTCCCATGAATTCAGCCACACTTTATCTAGAGCCTATCACAAGGAAAGTTCCATGCTAAGGCACTGGTGGAGGGGAATCTGAAAAGGCTCCTTCGCCTCTGTCTGTAATCACCATCCTTGAATTCTCATGGTCAGGTGCTATCTTCCTTTTACCATAAGAATGAGGCTCCCAAAGTCAACCTGTCCAAGTTGGCAGAGTTTTTAGGAGGCAAGAACCATACTTGGCCCAAAGACCATGATCTTGACCACTATGCCATCTTCTTTTTGTACAGCCTTTGATCTTCCTGGAACACTGCTCCCTTGCTTCTTTGCCTGGTGGGGAGGGGCAGTTACTATCCTGTAGTGTGGAGGGAAGGCTGAGATACAGAGATCCACGGGGTGACACCAATTCCAAGTGGCACTCGAAGCCCACCTTCCCTGGGCCTCCCTTGGTAAGGCAGAGTCTCGGCTTCCTGGGACCAGGCATCCAAATCAGGGAAGCATGCTCACATCCATCTCATGGAACCGTGCTTTTCCAGAGCTGCAAGGTCCTCCCAGCCATGTGTTCCATGAAACAGGCTTTGCTGTTACTTCAATTCAAGCTGCTTTGGGAATCCATGTCTCTGTTGTGTTTCTCTCGCTTCAGTGCAACCCAAGATGTTCATTGCCATGAGCCAGGAGCCCCCACGAGGTGCTAAGAAACAGAGTCTGAGCTGTAAACATGGCTGGATGTTCTTTTGCTGCTCAGCCTGGGAGCAGAGGACCACTGGAGAGATTCTGGGTCATGTGCAGTCATGATGTGAAACTTTTTTCTACTGGAATGTTTTAAGATTATTGACCCAAACTGCCTATTGACCCTGCTTATGTTATTATGGGAATTGACTCCACTGGGGTCAGAGTCTACACTCTGGATCCAACACCAACCAGTAGTGTAGCTTTGGGCAAATGAAGTCTTCTCTCTGAACCTTGGGCAACTCACTGCATATCAGTTAGCTTTTGCCACATAACAAACAAATTCAACACTCAATGGCTTGAAACAAGGAACAGTTATTCTTCTAGATTCCTGGACTCACTTATTAATCTGTGATCAGCTGCAGTTTAGGTGGACATCTCTGCTGACCTTGGCTGGGCTGTTGCTCATGTTTAGGGTTGGGCTGGCTGTTAGTCAGCTGGGATGACCTTGACTGGGACAGCCGGGCTCTCCTCTGTTTTCTTATCTTCTGCAGGCTAGTTCAGGCTTATCCTCATGGCAGCTAGGCAGGGTTCCGAGAGAGAGTGCAGAGTCAGGCAGCTCCTGAAACATGGTTCCTTAGGTCAGGTCGGTGTGTCACTCATTCTGCCCTATTCCATTGACCAAAGCAAGCCACAGGCCAGCCGTGGCCAAGGGTGGGGAAACAGACCTCAATTCCTGGTGGAAGAAGCCACAAAGTCACATTGCTAATCCTATGGCTGTGGGAGTGGGGACCTTGAAATGTATAGCCATCTACTCCTCAGTATCTCCAAATCCACGTAGCAGCCATTGATTTTTCTTCTTTGTATTTTCGCTGATCAGCATCCATTTCCTCTTCCTCACATCATCCTTTTGGAGACATTCTTATTCCCCTTCCCCTCCCCTTGAATATCATTAAGTAGGTATTGATAGTCCCGCAGTCCCCTGGCCAAGAAGCGGACACATGACTGTATCAGACAATTAGACCCTCCTTCCCTCGACAATAATCTCCACCAGAAGATGCAGAAGCTGCAAGTGGGGGGACTTGTGGATTCGTTCATTACAGCAGTGACTATGGTTGGTCAGTCCTTACTCCTCTGCCTTAGCCCTCAGAGGTAACTTTGATTCCAGCAGAGTCCCAGGCTTGTTCTCCCGCAATCCTGTTGATTCTGTGATCCTAATATCCTGCCCTGACCTCTATACCCTCCCACCCCATAGTCTGTTCCCCACTCACCATCCTGTGTCATGGTATTTAAAGCATATATCCCACAATACCACTCCCTTCTCACAGCCCAGCTCTCTTAGAGTCTAGACTGTCCCATCCCCCCAACCAGCCCTCAGACCCTTGTGTGACCTGTTCCTGCCTTCCTCTCCCATTTCTTCCCCGCTTATCTCTCCGTATCTTCATGCACTCCAGTCCCTCTTTCTGCAGCCCCCTCAGTCTTTAATGCTTTGGGCTGCAAGTAACACAAGCTTTCTTTTCACCCTCAAAAAGAAAATGGAAGGAAACACAGTGCCAAGGGTAGTTATCTCCACCACCTGCCAGTGTCATCAGGGGCCCGGTTTCTTTCCATTTCTTTCCTGGCTAACCTCAGCAGGTCACTTTTGTTGTCTTTTCCAGTGCCTTCAAAGATAGAAAAAGGCTGCAGGAGCTACAGGCTGCAGTTGCACCCAGACGCAGCAACTCCCAGTGGAAGAACCACTTCCTCCTTGTGACTTTTTCCAGCAGACTTTGCCCCATGACTCACTGGGCAGAAGCATACCTTGTGCAATCCTATACCAGTCACTGTATGGGACATCATTGCAGCCACTGTTTCTGACTCAGTTGGTGTGTATCTCTTGTTCCTAAGGGAAGAGACTGTGATGTTATCGGTGGTCACATTGGAGGAACTTCCCCAGTGCCCATCATGCTGACCATGGCCTTTGCATAAGTTGTCCCCCACTGGGACATGTTCCAAAACCCAATCATCATAAATCTGCCTTCTCCTTCTCTTCTGGGTCTTGTTTCAAATGGCTTCCCCCAGATACCTTCCCTGACCACCTCCCTCAATTACTCTTATGTGAGTTATGCTGTTTTCATTCTCTTCTACACATTTTCCAGAACCCAAAAGTATCTTTTCAAAAAATGTATCTGTGGCCATGTATTAATTTTTGCCCCACAAAAATGCAAACTACCTGAGGGGAGGTAGTTCAATGACCCAGTCCCCATGATCAGTGCCAGGGACAGCAGCTTTCTCTCAATATTTATTGATGATCACTACCAGTAAATTATCATCTACTTAAGTTGCCCAGAGCTGAGATCTGTTAATTTTGCAATAAAAACACTATTGGTTTCCTAGGGCTACCACAACTAAGTGCCATGACAGGGCAGCTTAGAACGACAAAAATTTATTCTCTCACAGTTCATGGAGCCGGAACCCAAAACTCAGGTGTGGGCAGGGCTGGCTCTTTCTAGATGCTTGAAGAGAAACCGTCCTGAGCCCCTCTCCAGTTCTTGGTGGCTTGTAGCACTCCTCAGTTTGTAGAAGCATCTCTCCAGTCTCTGCCTCCCTCTCTGTAGGGCCTTCTTTTCTGTGTCTGTGTCCTCTCCTGATGAGAACACCACGTTCCTAAGTATAAATGGACATCTTTGTTTTGAAAGGCAGCCAGGGTCTATCCTTACCCAGGGTTAGGGTCTATCCTTACCCAGTTTACAATTGGTGGGTGTGTGAAATCCTCTCAGTTTTTTGTTGTCACACGATACTGGGACGAACAACCTTTGGCTGATGTGCCTGCACTTCTGTGGAATTCTTTCCAACAGTGAACAGTTGAATCCCAAAACACATGGACTGCAAGTCTGGGTATCTGCTGCTGGTGATCCCCAACAAAAGGGTGGTCACTGTTCTGGCATTGCCAGCAGAGTGCTGGGGTGCCCACCTCCCCATGTCCTTGCTAACACTCTGCAGACACCTTTCGATACCCTGAGATCTTGCCACCTTCTGGACCCTGCAGGCAGTCTAGTTTGAGTGTGACCCAAAGCTTGATATGGCGGCACAGGGAGGTACTGAAGTCTTGTTTGAGCCTCCTCAGACCTCACATGAGTTCTGCTTAAGGCAGTGCTAGTGACCAGAAAGGGAGAGAGGAGTGTCCTCTTCTGGGGGACTTTTGCTCTAGTCTGGCTGAGGCATGTGCTCACTGTCCAGCAAGCAACAAGGACCATGAGCTCATTCTCAGTGGGTCAGGACAGTGGACAGGGGTGGCTAGGGTTGGGGCTGGAGGTGTTTCAAGGCCATCTCAGTCGCTCCCTGAAAAAGTGGGTCTCAATTGTCCCCTGACACACACACACACACACACACACACACACACACACACACACACACACACACACACGGCGATGCCTGAAGACATTTTTGGTTGTCACCTCAGAGGTACTACTGCCATCTAGTGAGTGGAGGCCAGGGATGCTGCTAGGCCCCCATCACCCCAAACTCCACACCAACCCCCCACACCCCACACAAATACCCCACTGTATCCCCAGGCACAAGAAATAGTGACAAGACTGAGTTTGTGGGCTCCCAAGTCCAAGGTCCAAAGTCAGCCTTGGCCACTTCCTCCTCAATTCTGCTCCTTTCCTCGGTTTCCTTGTCTGCATTCTGGAGACAGCCACAGTCCTCACAGGACAGCAGCGAGAATTCTGTGAAGCGGGCAAACAGAGATGGAAGCCCAGGGAGATATGCAGTGCTCAGTAAACACAGCTAGTACTGGGAAATCTCTCTGAGCACAGGGCCAAATATCTGCTCCCCACATGACAGAGCCAGCTCACGACCCTGGCAAAGGAACCTCATGGGCCCAACATAAAGCAGATGTCACCGCCATGGCTGCCGCCCTAAGGACGCTCCCAACCCACCTTGTCCTCGTTTTCTTGCTCTGCAGGGCATCCATCTCCCGGGAGCATGGCTGGGCCCAGAGGAGAGGAGGACACACACCAGGGCCCCAGGCAAATGGCAGGGGTTGTCAGCCACCTCCCTTAAATCACAGCCACCCTGTTGGATGGTGACCCGTGTCACCATGACCCCTGATGGCCCTGTGCATCAAGAGGCTCTGGATTTCCTGGGAGAAGATTTGTACCCCACAAGCACCCAGGCTCAGGGCTCCCAAGTCCCTACCAAGGATGGAAGTGTTGCTGCCAGCCGTAACCTCTTCTAAGGAGGATGTCCCTAAGAGTACTCTGAACATCTGGGACAGCAGCCCATTGTAAGCTGGCCCAGGCCCGTGTCCAGTCTCTGGCCCTGTTGCCTGGCTGGCCAGGGCTCCAGTGCCCACCTGCGCCCCAGTGTGGAATCAAAGGCTTCCCCTAGAGTGTGGGCCTGTCACCACCACCATTGCTTTAAAGCCACACGTACTTCCCCCAGACCATGGGGAGCCCCACACCCTCCCCCTGGGACTCTGCACGGTCACCAGTATGTTTACCCTCCATCTCCTGCCAGCAAAATGTTCAGGGTCCTCCTCCAGCAACACACGCCCATACACACACTCTCTTCCACTCACACACACCCACTCACACACTTACTCCCACTCACACACTCACTCCCACTCACACACACTCACATACTCCCACTTACATACTCACTCCCACTCACATACTCACACTTACACACTCATGTTCACTCCCAGTCACACACTCACACATTCACACTCACTCACACACACTCCCACTCACACATTCATTCCCACTCACATGTTCACACACACTCACATGCTCACACACTCATCTTGTCACCCTCACTCACATTCACTCACTCTCACACTCACACTCACACACATACACTCTCACACATTCTCACACACTCAGTCACACTCACTCACATTTACACTCACTCTCACATTCACACTCACACACATACTCACACACTCCCACTCACACTTGTAATCAATCACACTCACACTTTCTCACATCCTCACATATTCATACTCAGTCGCACTCACTCACACATAATCAACTCACTGTCACACCTTCACACTATCACACTCACAAACATATTCACACTCACACTCACACACTCACATCCTCACACTGACTCACACTCATGCTCCTCACACTCTCAGACATTCACACTCACTCTCATACACTCACATTCACACATACATCACACACTCAATCACACCCTCACACTCACACACATGCTCACTCACACTGTTGTGTACTCACTTTCACATACACACTTAAACATCCCCTTTCCCAAAGCTCCAGCCATGCAGGACCACACAGGTGTCTGCTCTCACTCCCTGATTCCCTCGTTTAGAACCCCCTCTCTTGTGGGGATATGCCTTCTTATCCTGTGCGGACCTGTTTAAGAGCTCCTTTCTGAAGAAGGCAGTCCCAGTGGCAGACAAATGACAGCAGGGAGCTTGTCACAGCTTTCCAAGCACTTCTTGTCTCATTGACCCATCCCAGAAACTATAGATGAGGAAGTCAGGGCACAGAGAGGTTGGATTACTTGCCCCAACTCAAAAAGCCATTAGGATGAGAGAGCCAGGATCTGTAGCCCAGAGGCCCCTCCTCCCCACATGAGCTGTGGTCTCTGGAGTGTCTTGTCACCCTCAGACTCCTGCCACACCTTGTTGTCTCCCAGAGCAGAGGGTTCCAGGGATGCCTCTAGAAGGCCAGGACCATCTTCAGAGCCCCAGGGCCAAGCCAGCTCCTGCATAATTGTTGCCACAAGGCTCTTTTGGCTCTGTGTCCTTCTGAGCTGTCTGAAGGACTGACTGGAAGACTTTCTTTTCATCAACATCCATCTCACCCGCAGCCCTCTTCCCCACAAGCACCCAACCCAACTCCTGCCGTGCTGGGTACAGATGTTGTTTTGCGCTGAGAGCTACTCCCCACAGATGAACCCTCACACCCTCCCAGCATCCCTGTCTCTTCTCTTGTAACATGTGGTCCTTTGCAAAGACGACCTCTCTGAGAGACTGACTCTAACAAGGGGCAGGTCCTCACAGCTCAGAAAGTTCTTCTTCAGCCAGATTGCATCCTTGTTGAGGTTTTAAAAGGCCCCCAGGTGACTTCTCCTCCTACACACAATGGGGCCACCGTATGGTGATGGGTGTGACATTTTTTCATGGCAGACGCATGGAATGATTGAAAACACAGGTCCTCCTTTTCTCCCCTTCTTCGTACTCCCTCCTTCTCGTTATTTTTATTGACAACATGTGTCCAGCACACATTATTCTAAGCACTTATATGTGGTATCACATTTCTTTTTCACGACCATCTCATGAGAGCCCCAAGGCTGTAGTGCTGGAGGCAGAACCTCCCACAGTCCACTGCTAACCTCCCACAGTCCAATCCTCAGGGGACTGAAGTCCACACTGCAGGAGGTGGTCAGGGAAGTCCACACTGCAGGGCGTGGGCAGTACAATGCCACCTTCCTCCATTTTCTCTGTCTCTTTGGGCGTCCTCACTCTCAACAACTTCAGCCCCCAGTTGAAGGTTTGTGAGTGTCAATTCATGTAAGCTGATGTCACGGAGAATCAATAACTCATCAGTTCCCCAAAATCAGGCTGTGAGTTCCAGCCTGGGCTTGGTCACACTGCCATTCATTCCTCGAGCATCACAGGATTCAGCAACAGCAAGTTACCTTTGCAGAGGAAGAAGGAGCCACCAGGAGCCAGATGCCATGTTGAAATGGAGACCACACCCGAATCCTGCATACATGGCCTCTATTCTGTCCCATTTCCTGAGCTCTTACTTAATCCCAGATGCTGTGAGAAGCACCTCACTTTAGGCAAAATGGTATTCCCAACAAGCTACACAGGTAAAAGGAACTGGTTATAAATTTTTGTTTGCTGAGGCTTCTGGCTCACTCTCTGACTTCAGTTTCCTTTATCCTCTCACCCTCTTTCTCAAGAAGTCAGAGTTGATAACCTATAAAGTCAACTCTGAGCTGCAGAGGCCAATGCAGATGGACAGAGACTGCTGTCCTTGAGTGACGTGTCACTTTCAAAACGTCCATTCCAGGCAGACTACAGCCAAACAAGCAGACGGCATTTTTGTTTACTTTTTGTCACTCCAACCTAATCTTCATTGACAGTCATTGAGGGATGTCTTGATTTTTGCTGGAAAACTTAGAAGAAAATGTCAGATTATAACTATCCTTTAAGCAATTTTTTTCCAGGTATTTTGCTATTTTAAGTAACACTGTGATAAATATCTTTGTCATCAAAGTTTGGGATATGAACATTTTCAAATTCTTCAATCATTTTGACAAACTGTTTACATAAGGATTGTTCCAGCTTACCCAGGTATCACTGTCCTGTGAGAAGGATGCTTACTCTCTATTGTTGCCAGGTTTAAAAAAAAAGCCAAAATAAATTTTAATACTCAAAAAGTTATATTATCTTCAATTAGGGAACAAAGAGATGAACCTCACCAAAGACAGACATCTGTTGGATTATGAGGGACTAAACCTCCTCCATCTAGATGTCGGGGAAGTAATGAATAATTTTTCAGTATATTATATATATTTTTCAGTATATCAATTATTGCATAAGATATACTGAAATTTTATTTACTGTTTACCTGAAATGTACCTTTTTTTTTTGAGTTGGAGTCTCACTCTGTCACCCAGACTGGAGTGCAGTGGCACGCTCCTGGCCACCACAGTCTCACCCTGCTGGGCTCCGGCGATTCTTCCACTTCAGCCTTCCAAGTAGCCAGAATTATAGGTGCGGGCTACCATGCCTGGCTAATTTTTTAATTTATTGTAGAGACCAGGTCTTGCCAAGTTGCCCAGGTGGGTCTCGAACCTGCGGGTCAGGCAATCCACTCACCTTGGCCTCCCAAAGTACTGGAATTATAGGCTGAGCCACCGAGCCTGGCCCTGAAATGTAAATTTAACTGAGTTTCCTGGATTTGTATTTGTTAAATGTGGCAACCCTACCTCAATTCCCCGTTCTGAGTACATATATTTGTCTACTTTTTCCTTTCGAATATTAGCACAAAACTTCCTACCTTTACCACTTATGAGCACTTACTGTATGCTAAGACCATGCTAAGCACTTTTTCATTGACTCTTCATCCTCAGAATAATCCTTTATGTCAGTACTATTGTGAGTAGCATAATTTTACTTAGAGCAAAAAATTTTATTATATTAAAAGTTTCTGACTGGGCGCAATGACTCATGCCTGTAATCCCAGTGTTTTGAGAGGCCAAGGTGGGAGGATCTCTTGAGCCCAGGAGAATTTGAAACCAGCCTGTGTTACATGGTGAGAACTAGTCCCTACCAAAAAAAGTTTACAATTAGCCAGGTGTTGTGCCACATGTCTGCAGTCCCTACTACTTGGGAGGCTGAGGCAGGAGGATCATTTGAACCCAGGAGTTTGGGGCTGCAGTGAGCTATGATCATGCCACTGCACTCCAGCCTGGGGGGTGAGACCTTGTCTCAAAACAAAAAAAAATCTGTATTTTGTAGGTTGAACCCTGGAGAGGCAGGAGAGGCTCAGCTGGGTGGTTCCAGCTTGGAGGTCTTTCATGAGGTTGCAGCCATGATGTGGGCCTGGGCTACAGTCATCTGGTGATCCACTCAAATACCTGGCACATTGGAGCTGTGGATTGGCAGGATGCCTTGGAATATTATCATTCTTATTTTATATGCAGTAAAATTGAGGTTCCAAGAGAGTAAGGACCCAACAAGGCTAGATGGAGTAGGAACCAAGACTGCTTGACCCTAGACATGCACCCTTAACTCTTCCTCAGTTTCCTTGTGAATAAAGTTTTCCATGTGCATAAAAAGGAAGTACTTGCTACTAGCTACTTTAATGGCTACTGTGCAACTTCAAGTGCAATAAAAACTCACAGAATGTTGCCCCCCTCCCCCGAATTCTAGTAGACCTGGAAGAGAATAGTTGGTAATTACCCTATTAATTTATTACATAGTAACAGATGCTGTAGAAGGGCAGGGAGAGAGTTGGTTCCTGTAAGTGGGTTAGGCATGTCCCATGCTGTTGGGATCATGCTCTTAATTTGATTTTTCATGGATAATTCACAAAGACGATCCAATTCATGCCCTGTCAGGACAATTACAAACCTTAAATTTATGGAGTCCACATGACCAAGTGTTGAGCGCACAACACTGCAGGTGCAAAAAACGTGACATCAGAGGATGATTTAATTGTGGCATCGGTGAAAACAGTACAAATTCTGCTGTTTGGGGCCGTTTGGATGATGAACCCTGAGCCTCTGGAAGGCTTCCAGGCTGAACACCCATTGCCCTAATCCTTTCAACAAATGGTCTCTTCCAGCTCCTTCTCCACATTCCCCACAACTCCGTAGGGACAGGTGTCTGGGCCTCTGTGACGAGGATGGGACAAATGTGGGAGCTGGAGCAGGTGGTGCCACCTGGGGTTGGCTCCAATTCCAGACCAGCAGCTGCTGTCCAGCTGCAAACCCAAATCCCAAGGTTTCCTGAGGATTTTCCCACCATCTGGGCTCAGAAATTCCCATGCCCAGAAGCTTCCTCATGAGCCAAAGTGTCTCATTTCAAATGTTACCCGTGTCCTCAGAGCATCCTTTCACAGCTCCTTCTTTCCCTGAGACATTGTAATCCTCTCCCACCAAGGCCCCAAGCAGTTATGTCCCATCTGTCTTCCAGTAACGGCTGTCTATCAGAAGAAGGGCTTCTGCCCAGGCCCTCATGCAAGCCTGCATCAGAAAGCGCTTGGGACTCCTCCAGTAAGATTCTGTCATCCTTTGCTGTCATCATGGTTTTATCAGGCTAACATAGAAAATAAATATTTCAAAATTCTGAGGAAAAGTCTCTTCCCATCTTTCTGTTGGCTTTGGTTGTTCACCTGTCAGCTGTATAAGAAGCCAGGCATTCAACATACCACAGGGGACCAGGGAGCAATTTTCTTCCAGAAGAGATCCTAACAGGCTAGTCAAATTTCTTTGCCTTCTTTTCCTCACACCCTCTCCATTTCGATGTGCTTAGAAAAGCTGGTCTTGCGTCTTTAATGAACTCACTCAACACATTTTCCCTGAACACAGACTTGGTTCTGGACTCTGAACAACAAAGAACAACAACAATAAATGGCTGTCATGTACTGAGTACATTCTATGTGTCTAGCATCATGCCAAGCCCTGGGCCTACACTGTCTCAGTGAGTCCTCACAACTCTGTGAAGGAGGCAACCTTGCTGTCTCCAGGTTACAAAGATACTAGGGCCCAGAGAACCTCATTCACCTGAAGAGCAACTAGCAAAGCAAAATATTTTTTTGAGTTGGAGTCTCACTCTGCCACCCAGACTGGAGTGCAGTGGCCGCTCCCGCCACT
>NW_007253798.1:464767-498808 GCF_000164805.1 Carlito syrichta
GGTCTTGAACCCGCAGGCTTAGGCAATCCACTCACCTCAGCCTCCCAAGGCATGGGATTACAGGCTGAGCCACCGAGCCCGGCTTTTTTTTTTACTGTAAGTAAAATTATACTACCAGGATTTCAGACTCCAGAGCTCAAACTTCTGCTCGCCAGTGTCTGTGGCTTCCAGTAAAACACCAGGGGCAGTGTGGGCACATTTATGCCACAACTTGATGCTGGGAAATATTATTTCAGCAAATGACCGTTTTGCATCATTGTCACTGGACGTGAGGTGAAGGCAACATTGATTACACTGTATGGAATGTATAGAATTTGGGAAAAGCAAAGTAACATATTTTCTACAAAAGCTAGCATTTCCGTGAAATATGAAGCACAAATAAATGACATATTTGCTATCCAGCTGTGATAAATACAAAGATTCAATCCAGTTCTCCTCCTCTTTAGATACCCACATCCTTTGTAATGTGATTTTGTGGGTCTTGCTAGCAAGAGGTGGAATTCAGCTGGGCGTGGTAGCTCACACTTGTAAGCCCAGCGCTTTGGTAGGCTAAGATGGGAGGATCACTTGAGCCTAAGATTTCCAGACTAGCCTGGGCAACATAGTAAGACCCTTGTCTCTACAAAAAAAAAAATTTTAATTAGCCAGATTTGGTGGTGTGCACCTGTAGTCCAAGTTACTTGGGAGGCTGAAGCAAGAGGATTGCTTGAACCCAAAAGTTTGAGGCTGCAGTGAGCTATGATGGTGCCATAGCACTCCAGCCTGGGCAGCAGAGCAAGACTCTGTCTCTAAAAAATTTAAAAAATAAAAGAGGTAGAGTTTATTTCCATGCCTGTTGAGTCTGGGCTGCTTTGTGACTTGCTTAGAATAATGGAACAAGGAGGACACTAGGCCTCTGAGACCCTATATCTCTGGGTGAAGTTCTTCTTCTCCTCCTTTCTCGGCCCCTTGTCCCCATCATGAGGATGAGCCAGGCTAGCCTGCTGGCAGATGAGCGACTATTCAAAGCAGAGCCAAGTCACCCAGCCAAGGCCTGAACAGCCAGTCCCAAGTCAAGCCACCAGCTAAGGTCAGCCCAGCCCAGCTGAGGTTAGCAGAAACACTCAGGTAGCCCTCAGAACTGTGTGTGGAGGGCGTGAAGGAGGTTATTTTTTAAGTCACTCAATTTTGGGATGATCTTCTATAAAGCTAGTAGCTAACTGATGCAAAACTTCAAGAGTTTTGCTTCCTCCTTCAAGGCTGATCATTGGAATTTATGATGTTTGGATCCATAGTAATCAAGAATCACATGGCAACCCACAGCCATGCCTTCCCCCAGGAACTTCCTCACAGGACCATGGCTATGGCCTGGGGGGCCTTTCAAGGACCTGTGTTGGGGGACTGGAACAAATGAAATCTACTGTCTCCAAGATGCAAAACAAAGCAAATCAAAATAAGGCAAAGCCAAAAACAAACCTTGCAGAATAAAACTGATAAATGCATCATTAAATGTCTTCAAAACATAACATTATGTCGACTAGTCAACTGCAACTCTATTAATATGAACCGCATGAGCTGAATACAATTTTAGCACTTACAAGCCAAATGAATAATTTCTTCTTAATAAAAATCCAATATTGAAAAATCATAAGAAAATTCCGATTATTATCTTCATCATTTTTACTGAACCAAGTTTCATATGAATTTTCACAGAAATATAATAAACCTTTCCAAAAATCTTACAGTGCCTCAATAATTGCTTTGCATGGGATGTGTCTGCATTTTCATGTATCCAACATGCTGTGGCCTGAGACCACTGAAAGTGACTGTGCCTAGGGCCTGCAAAAGTCTTAAAACAACTTTGGGAAGACATCTTCATTTTTCAGATGAAGAAACTGAGAATATGAGAGGCTAGGAGTTCCTCTTAGAAGCAATGAACACTTGTCTGAATCAAGAATCACATTCTAGGTGAGCTCCGTTGAGGCCAGCAGGTGACAGGTTGCTATTTTGAGTCTGGTCCAGGAGAGGAGATGATCTCCCTCTTGGCTCCCTGATACCCTGTAAGTCACTGAGTTCCTGGGCTCCAGTTTGTTTTCTTGCTTTTTCACTGGACTGTGAGTCCCTCAAGACAAAGACCATGTGGTGCTCATCTTTGTGCCTCTGTTCATTCAGCAAGTGTTTGTGGTGTGCAACCAAGTGCTAAGTGCTTGTCCAAGTGCTACGATCACAGCAGTGAATACAACAGATATCATCTCCACCCTCTCAAGGGAGACCAGTGGAAGAGGCAAGTCATTTTAAAAATGACAAAATAAGTAGGCAAGAGAGAAAGTACTTACAGATTAGCTATGAGGTCTCCAACCTTGACATTCTCCTCTAACTCCGGCTTTTTGTTTTACTCCCTCCTCCCTCACCCCTCTAGTCTCCCAGGAGGACCCCTCTTCATCAGGCCCGTTCTCTAACCCCTCTAGGAGGTGGAATTGGGGATAGATGGTAGGAGGTGTTGTTAAGAAGGGGTCAAGAGAGAAGGTGGGAGCAGGTGCAGGGATGAGGAAAGCAAGCAAGAGGGAAAACACGGTGGTTTTACTAAGTCTCCGTACCTCCCTTTGTAGCATATGAGCAGTTCAAGTCGAGACTTCAAGTGGCTTTTGGCTACTGGCTTTGCTCTGTGACAGCCTACTGTGCATTCCTGTGATAAGCACCATCAAGCCCAAGGCAAGGGTGTTGTGACTCAGATTGGGCAGAGAAGGAATTCAGGCCAGGTAGAGTGAGGGTGACAGGAGAGGAAGGAATATTTGAGACAGAAAACCAGTCTCAGTGAAGGTCACAAGGTGCACAAGAATTCCAGCAGCTGGAAGGAATCTAGTGTGGCTGGAGTTTCAAGAGCAGGTGGATAAGGCGAGGCTGTGGGGACTAATGCGGACAGATCACACAAGGCCTGATGACCATGTGGAGGATATACACTCATTGTATCTTCAAAGTGTTTGGGAAACAGTCGATGCTAGAGACCTGCTTTTTTTTCAATGCTAATTTAATGTTTACCTAGAGAAAAGGCTCATTTCACCCCAGTTCTAAACTAGGGTAATATTTAACACTGCCTGAGTCCGTAGGAAATACTTCTGTTATGAAATGACTTTGGAGAATTTCAGTGTATCCTGATGTTTCCTTATCTCTAACCTACACCTATTAGTAGGACTCCCTGATTCCAAGTCCCAAGGTTAATCAATTAATTGCTAGGAAAATGTGTCCCCTGATTTTTGATCCTAGCAAGTAAGTAAATGAATGCTTAAGATATTCAAGTTTGAACTTTGGAACTTCAGATATTCTGACCCTGGGCATGACTGAGGTATGGCTGTGACAATGATTTTTGGGGGCATCTCTGCAATGATGTCACACATATTCACGTGTGTGCGCACACGCGCGAGCACACACACACACACACACACACACACATACACACACACACTCACTGGCCGCTGACTTGTAGTTGCATTGTGATCTGGGATGAAGTTTCTCCAACATTTAAAAAAAGCATGCAGTTTTCTTGTTGAATTATCTCTTTACCCTCCTTACAGCATTAGGCTCTTTCTTGGACCACAAGTCATGGAGAGAAATTAAGGAAGATGACACTGGGTATCCTCTAGTGAGAAACATGGAAAAGACGTGCTTAGAAGAAGTGTCTAAAAAAGCATGTCAAAATGAATTTCATATCGGCGGGCCGGAAATTGATGGAAATTGTGGTTTCTCTTAGAAAAAGCACTTAATTCACTTAATTCAAGATAGGCATGGTGTCCTAGTCAAGGCTCTTGGGTTACTAGGTACCTGCAGTGGGCCCTTGGTGGGTTTTGCTGCCCACAACCCATTTTCTCTTCCTCTAGGAAGAGCATCCAAACTTCCTCCGGGTACAAACATTGAGTACGTACCACAGCCCAAGACAACCCTTGCCTCTGAAATTTCTAGCCCAAAGATTGGTTCAGGATAAACACGTGACCCAGGTTCGTCCAATCACAATGGAATCAGCACTTGTACAGGAGCAACTGGAGACACAGTTCTCTCTTTGCTCTTGTATTTGAAGCAATAAGAACAGGTGATTACTGGATTCTCTGTGGTAAGTTAGAGGAAGGTGCCCACAATCAAATTTTTATCCTATTATAGGAGTTTAAGGAACCAGAGGAATTTAGTGAGAGAAAAATGTGTTCTTACACAAAAGTCCAAGTATAAGGTGTAGCTAGTCCTCACAAGAAGTTGAGCCAGAGAAAGAATGTCATCAAAAATCAAGGAAGTTTTCCTCCTCTTTTCTCTTTGGCTGCAGGTTGTCTTGTCTCTCTTCTAGAGAGATAGCATCCTTGTTTCTCCCTGATCCTAATGCCCAGTTTTTTTCTTCCATGCTCTGTGTACAAGGCACAAGAGAATCCTCCTTCCCAAGCTGCTACCTCCCCTTCAGCTACCTCACTCCCAAAATATGACCAATTCACTCATACATTCCATTTCTTTACTGCTGGTGGACACTTTTTCAAGTATTCAGCTTCGGTCAAATCAGGTATGGCCAGAGCAGTGAATCATCTAAGATAAACTTGGCCACAGAGATCCTCCCTAAGAGTAGGAGCTTACTTTTTTTTAAACATAGGCTTTACAAACAAATCCAAAATGTCTGGTATACATGGATGCAGACCTCTTTTGCATCTTCAATGAGGAAAAGATTCTCATCTTGAGGAAAAGATTCTCATCTTGATGAAAAGATGCAAAAGTTATTTTAGTGAGATGGGAACCTAGTGCTTCCAAAAATAACTGCTGTCCTAGACAATCAAACAAATTAGTTCACTCCAAAAAAGGTAAGTGTGAGAAGATTCACTCAACAGTAAGAAAGAGAAAAAATATATATATTCTGTTTCTAATGGTTCCTATCCCAGTGTTATAAAAATTTAATACCACTGTAACCAAAATTCAAAAATAGAATCATTTCCAGGAACACAATGGGGCAAGAAGAGGTTCTCAGCAACCTTCAATGGCTCCCATTTCTTTCTCTAGCAAGTCTTTATGCTATTTGCCATTTTTCATAGTGTTCCTATTCATAAAACTTCTTTAACCCAAGAGCAAGTCCCATCCCAGCTCATCACTTTTCCATCTTACAAAAGCTGTGTCCGTTCCTATCTCCTTGTTAGCTGTGTCACTTTAGAAAAATTACTTCACCTTTTTGAGCCTCAGGTAGATTATTTATCCTTAGATGGGAACAATTCATTCCTCAAATCTGACAATGTCTACCACAAGTACAGATGCATTTACCCTTTAACACATCAATCTCACTTCTACAATTCTGTCCTACAGATAGACTTACCAATGTATGAAATGACAATTGTAGAAATATTCATTTGAGTATTTGTCATAGCAAAATACTGGAAGCAACTGTATTATCCATTAATGGGTACCAGTTGAACTATGGTATATCCACTCAACAACAGCAACAAAAAACTACACAACTGTAAAATGAATGAGAATAAGGTCTGTGTGCTGTTTTAGAAAAGTCTCCTAGATTAAGCAAAAACAACAAGGTACAAAAAGCATGTGTTTGCAGTATAATAATAATAATAAATAAATATTTGGTGTGTTTCCCTGGTTCCTGGCAAAGACTTCCTAAAACCCTTAGAATTTTCAGTCTTTTATATGCTAATTGGATGGCTCTTGGAGTGAAGAGGGTGAAGCACAAGATGTATTCAGAATGAGGAATGGTCAATCAAAAAGACCACAATTAGAGGGTTGGAAATTTCTGTCCCATCCCCTAACCTCTGGGATTGAGTTCAATCACTAAAGGCCAATGATTTAATCAATTATGCCTAGGTAATGAAATTTCCATGAAAAGCCTTAAACAATAGGGTTAAGGGAGCTTTCATGTTGGTTCTACATGGATATACTGGAAGCTGCACTCGCCAGTACCTTGTTACATGTATCTCTTTCATGTGGCTGTTTCTGAATTACATTCTTTAGAATAAAGCTGTAACTCTATGTAGAGCAATTTCCTGAGTTCTGGGAGTTGTTTTAGTGAATTATCAAGCATGGGGGAAGGTGGCTTGTGGAATGCTCAAATCTGAAATCAGTTGGGCAGAAATGTGGGTCACATGGGAATTCTATGTGTAGCTGGTGTCTGAAGCGAAGGCTGTCCTATGGGACTAAGACCTTAACTTGTGGACTCTGGTGATAATTCCGAGATGATGTCAGCATTGAGTTGAATTGTTGGACACCCAGTTGGTGTTGCAGAATTGGAAAATGAGTGTGGGAAAGCAACATGTATTTGGTGTCAGAAACAAACTTCACACATTTGGTGGCAGATGTGGTGCCAGAAAAAAAAAAAAAAGACAACAGGGTTATATGGTAACTTTTGTGTAAGAAAGCTGAGAGAAGCAGGGTTATGTGTTTAATATTTGCTCCTATGTGCGCAACAAAATGTTGAAGTGTAGACCAGACAGTAGTAACAATGGTTATCTGGAGGTGGAAGAGAAGTGGTGGGGACAGGGAGAAGAACACGGAGTGGACAAGACATCCTTACATAGAAATTTTACTGTTTCAGTTCCTGAATTATGTAAGTGTTTTACTTGTTCAATTACAAATTGTTTTCTGCCGAGCTCAGTGGCTCAGCCTGTAATCCCGCGCCTTTGGGAGGCTGAGGTGAGTGGATTGCCTGAGCCCGTGGGTTTGAGACCCCGCCTGGGCAGCGAGACCTCATCTCTACAATAAATTAAAAAAAAATCAGCCGGGCATGGTAGCGCATGCCTGTAATTCCGGCTACTTGGAAGGCTGAGGCGGAAAGATCACCGGAGCCAAGCAGGTCGAGGCTGCGGTGGCCAGGAGCAGCCACTGCACTCCAGTCTGGGTGACAGAGTGAGACTCCAACTCAAAAAAAAACAAAAAAACTAATTGTTTTAATTAAAAATACCTTCTTCATAAAATTATTATGAGCCTTAATAACCCACCAACACTTGCCCATTTCTTCTTTCTTGCATATTTTGATATTTTCACCCCATTTGGGGTATGATTTTAGTATAGAAAATGTGAAGCTGTCATTAGGAGACTATTTTAACTTATCTGGGGAGCCAGTTTTCCCACAATGCTTTGGTCCTGACTGTCATTCAATACATAGGAGCCCTCCTTACACAAAGTGTGTGCGAGGAGTTCGAAACACACGCTAATAATCTGTCATTTATTCAAAGTATGTACCATCTTTTTAAGTTCTCTGTATAATTCCATAATGTAGACATTACTATTGTCTTCATTTTACAGATTATCAAGAAAACTGAGACATAAAGGAGTTACCAACTCATGGTCATATAGCTAGGAATTCATTCTCATCTGTGCACACAGTGCTCGCTTGTGCTACTATATAACTAGTGAATGGCAAATTTTGGTGGGGACCACCTGTGGATTGATTGATAGTCAGAAACAAAGCATTATGGGAAAATTCGCTCCTCAGTTAAGCTAAAATAGTCTCCTAATGATAGCTCCACATTTTCAGTACTAACTCCGACTCAAAAATGGGGCAAAAAAAATCTAAACATGCAGGCAAGGGAGAAATGGGAAAAATTGATAATTTAAATGAAGTTTACGTAGGTCCTCAAGAGAAGTCAGAAGATAACTGAGTCACAACGTTGGAGGTGAAAGCTAAAAGCATTCCAGAAAAAAGGATGAAGTCCTTCAACCAAAAGCCAAACTAAGTGTTAGCTGGTATAAATTGAAGGGAAAGAAATCCCTGCCTAGACACTTTCTACTGAAACTACAGAATACTAAGGAAAAAAGAAAAATTTTACTCTTTTTTTTTTTTTTTTTTTTTACATAGAGACGGGGTCTCATTATGTTGCCCAGGTTGTTCTCAAACTCCTGGGCTGGCAATCTAAAATTCTATCCCCACCAAAACTATCATTTACGAATTTCAAAGCAAAGATGTTTGCCACAGGCCACTGGCCAAATCTGGCTTACTGACTGCTTTTGTGAATGAAGTGTAATAGATGACAGTCATGTTTACATTGTCTGTAGTGACTTTCCAGGCAGAGTAGTCACAACAGACACCATATAGCCCACAAAGCCATTTTTTAAAACTATTTATGAAATAGTAGAGTAGCAGAATAGTAAAATATTTAGTGGTAAAATACTTATTATTTACAGAAAATGATTGCTGATCTCTGCTTTTATGGGACTCAATGTTGATGTGTGTATTTGTTTGTTCAGCATGTACTTGATAAACATCCTCTATCATAGAGGATGATAAACACCCTCTATGTGCCAGACCCAACATACAGTGAGATGAAGAAAGTTAGGTGTCTGATCTCAGAAGACTGACACCTTTTGAAGTGTTCGCCTAGAAAGCTGGTCCACTTTTCTGCAAGATAGTGTTGAGAAGAATGACACAGGTAGAGTAGTGTCTAAAAGTAGCCAAACAGAGATTCTGCCTCAAGTCAGCTGACCCTTAGTTCTCCTCTGCCTTAAGTCAACTGACCCTGTTTCAAATAATGAGCTTGTTTAAGCCTGCCCATTTCAGGCATGTGAGATGGTTCAAAGGTCACAGGGTTAGCTTTGGCTCCCTGTGTCATGAACATGGTCATGTATTCCTCACTGCTCTCACTTTTGGTTCATATCTTCCCTCCTCCCATGGGCTCTGCCTCCCACCAGCTGTCACTGAGTTCCAAGTTCCCGGACTCTCCCTGAGCATGGTGCCCTGCTGCTTCCTTCTCCAACGCATTGCTCAAAGGCAAAGCTCCCCGCTTTCCTGGGATGTCCTCCTGCATTGTTTGGCTTGGTTGACTCTTACCTCCTCCAGGAAGTCTTCCTGCCACTCCCAGACTTGGCCAGCACCCCTTCTCTTGATACAGTTCCATTTCATCTTGTTACACATTGACTTACAACCTGTCTATCAAGTACCTTCTATTTATGGGGTGGTGTGTTAGATACTTATCTCTGTGTCCTCCACCTTCACCCCCTTCCTACAGATGGGATTCATTCCAAACCAAAATAACCAGAGGTGACATTTGCTATGCAATTTAAAGTGGAGGATGAGATAGAGACCCTTTTCGTGGGTGTCCTTTCATGAGACAAGCAAAAAGGAAGCCCATGAGTAGGTCCTACAGATTACCCTACAGACAGTGCTACCCCCCGACCGCAAGTCTGGACTTGTCGAGAAGGCTGAGTCAATACATGGACCAACTTCATCCTCCTGGTTCTTGCCCATCATAGATATAAACAGGAATTTACATAAGGTATCCTCATGATGGAAGGGCAGTTCAAAGGATGATGGAGGAAGGGAAGGGACGGGGGAAGGGAGCAGGTTCAAGTTCACTGGATGCCCTCCCCAGTCTCATGGGGTTGTTTTTCTCCACCATGAATTCCTAACACCTCTACCTCCTCCACTGATCACTCATTGTCATTGTCTCTTGTCATTTACTCACTACATCATTCTGGAATGCTGGAAGGGTTAATGAGGCACATCTGGCAGAAGGGTGATTATGTTCATTCACTCTGGTCCCTGACAATTACTAATTTTCACAATTTTCCTATACCAAATACCACCTAGATTTCAACAATTCTGTAAATTTTTGCCAGCAGAGGAAAGAGAAATTGCATATTCAGTGACATAAGGACTTAAGTGGATTTATAATGGTCTCAATAATAAGTAACTTGGTTTGGTTTAGGCTTTGAAATACTTAAGAATTCACATATGAGAATTTTGGGATCTGGAGAACATGTCTTTCAAGTGAAGAAAATTAACTATCCTGACAATTTTTGTAAATCAGAGTGTATTAGTTTGAGGCACATTCTAAATTCAAAGATATGCTTCCATAAAAAACTTCAGTAAAAAAAAAAGAAGAAGAAGAGGAAGAAGCTGGTGGCTAGCTCAGGGCAAAGTCTGAAGAGTTGAAGACTTGAACTCTCAGTAAAGCCATGAGGTACCATTTTATGAATGAGGAAACTGAGTCTGAGAGACTTTAATGCTGGTCCCCCTAAAGCTGTTGGCAGCAAAGTGAAGTCTCCAAACCCAGCAGCTCTTTTTTCTGGGCTTCGTGGGCAGGTAACCTGGGCAGGTGAATGGGGCCCCATGCTCAGAAGGGCCTCTCACAGTTGAATGCTCCTGCTGTCTATGTTTGAAATTCTTACTCCTTTTGAGCCAAGGGCCCTGTGCTTTCTGTAGCTGGTCCTGCTCGCAAGTCTGCAGACTACCCCACTGTTCCTTACCCAGAAAATTCTGCCAGTGTGGGCCTCAGATTGCTCACAGCTCCAGGAAGTCCTCAACTGTCTTTTCTTGCTCTAGGCCTCTGTAGTACCTGGGATGCCAGACCCAGCTGGTAGCTCGAGCAAACACAGGTAGCCCCTGCTATGTGCTGCTTCACACCCTGCAGAATAAATTAGTACCCACCTCTCTCAATCCATCAAAGTCAAAACTCTCCAAAATGAGCTTAATTAACACAAGAGGCTCTTGAGTTTTCTCAGATTAGACAGTACTCAAATCTATACCAAATGCTGCGTTAATCTTTGCTCTTTAGCAGGGCCTCTGTCTCAGTCCTATTTCCTGCCTCTGATGAGTTCCAATCCTTGATTTGAGAGGAGGGTGGGTAGGGTAGAGAAGGAAGAGAAAGAAAGAAAATGAAGCTAACCCCACTTCTTCCTTACATCCCCAGTCCCCAAGGATATCTTACAAGCCTTAAGGTTTAGAAATGTGGCAATTGTGGTCACTGCTACTATTCTTAAGAACTCTGAGCCACAACTTAAGCGTTCTGTCCCTGAAATCCCAGGCGGTGTCAACATCTCCTGCCAGAAGAAACACTTTGCATTGTAGGAAGGCCCAGTACTGCTGGAGAAGGAACCAGCTCTCTCCCTAAATTTCTCTCTTTCTGACTGCTGGGAATGTTTTATCTTCTTGGGATGGTCCCCAAGCCCTACTCCTTCCTTAATATTCAGGCAGCACCTCATCTTGCTCCATAATTGACTTTAGATAGATTCTACTTCCCGAACCATAACTCCCTCTCATCCTCTCCAGAGGTCCATGAAAAGTGGATGATGTGTAACCAAGCACATAACAACAGCAAGGAAAAAACCCACAAATCAGAGCAAAATTTTAGGGTTTTTATTATGCATTTGACAGTTAGTATTTTTTGAGTGTTCAAGCAACGAATGAATTTTTCTCCGAGATACCATCATGCCATGGTGCCAAACACCACATGTGTTTTAAAAAACGTAACTCAAGCTCTAAAGAATATGAATTTGGATTCAGAGCACAATTTAAAATCTATATCTATCTATCTACATCTCTATCCGTCTGTCTAGCTATATATATATATACAATGACTTTACTTTGAACAGATCCACATAAAGGACTTGAAGTTGAGAATAGTTTCACAATAAATAATTGCTTCTCTAAACTGTACAAAATCCTACCAGCAAGTCATTCACACTCATTTCCTCACGATAGATATTCACTTTTACATATGTAATAACTTATGAAATACTCATAGAGAATTTAACATTTGGTCAAGGCCAACACTTCGCCATGCACCATCTTAAACTTCTCCATACAGTACCCCTGCCATGCACTCAGATGGGGAGGCGGGTAGCCTCTCCCCTGTGTAGATGACTTGACACGTCTCCACATACCCAGTAAGCCCAGCTCAGCGGGAAAAGTGCAGCTGAAAAAGATTTTGAAATGTCAGGTATTACAATTCTCAGTTGCTGCCAATTATATAGATAAATAGGAATTTACATAATTTACAAAGAATTTGTGTTCATGGCTTATTTTGAGGCCATTCCCCAAAGATCCACATTTATTCATGAAAGCAATTTTCAACCTAATAGCCTTAATCTGGTGCTGTCTTTACAGCCAGTTTCCTGTGAACAAGGCCTGGGAAGTCTATTGAGCACCAGCCTGTTGCCTACAAGGGACACAGATGGTCAGTCAATTGAACAAGAATAGACTCTATGTTGCAGATATTAACTTTCTCCCCTTCTTGTTATAAATATCAAGGTTTATTTTTTCTTCTTTTTTTGAGATACATTCTTTTGGTGGGTACCAGGCATAGCTGAAAATTTCTCTAAGTCCTATAAGCTTCAGACTCATAAACTCCTGTACAGCTATTAGCCGTGTCTAAAGCCAATGCCTCCTGGTCCTCACTAACTCACACTGTGTGGCCCATGGTAGGCCGGAATATGAAAGTTGCCTGCTCTTGCCACACGGGCCTTTTCATTTATTACAAGGTGAGCATGTGTTTATATTTGCAAAGAGTTAGCTCGGAGTCCACTTATTCTACAAGAGAAGTCATGTCAAAGGCCAGTAGTGGCTTTCCAACTCAACATACCTCTACAAAAACAATTCCCTACATGAAACTGGAGCCATGGGCGTCACGTCCCAGTCACATCTGGGATCATTTTACCCATTAGAAAAATGGGCCACTTGGATCTGGGCATTCTTGGAGTAGGGGGGCATTGTTAAGTGGGGACTCTTTTGGTGGGTTTTCTGCCTCAGGCAAATTCACTCCTTGTCCTTAAAGAGGTGGAAATTTGAGCTGTGTACGATGATGACCGAAGCCAGCGAGAACAGGATGCTCTCTGGTCATCACAGGCCCATTCTCCCGAGGGGCTCCTTCCAGAAAGAGACAGAGGGGCAGGCAGGTGGAGTGAAGGCGGAGTCCACTGCTGGGCATGAGCTCTGGATGGTGGAGGGCTAAAGTCTACTTGCTGTGTCTGTCCTTGACTTCAGCCTATCTTGGGAAAGGGGTAAAAGACAAAAAGAGGCAGGTCATGAGGGAATCACTCTGGGAAGCTGAAAGAGGTGACTTTCCACCACATCTGTAGCCTGTTCCAGGGTTTGAACCATACAGCCCCTCTCACCAGTGTTTCTCAGCAATTTCAGCAACTACTAGCCGACCAGGAAGGTGTGAAATGACTAGTACCTGTAGAGGTGGCCGCCAGGAGGCTACCTGCAGTCTGGCCCCATCTTTGATTGTCACATACTAAGGATGACAATGCTAATGGTGTCTCTGAGAATGTGCATCTGGGAATTACTGACTTGAATCTTGCAGGAAAGCAAGGACCATGACTTCCTAAAAGACTTTCTCTTCCCAAGTAAAGCTTTTTACAAGAGCTTTACACAAATCGTAGCAGCCTGGAAGAAACGTTCCAGGCTCCAGTGCCACACCCTTGCCACCAATCTCATCTTTTGAAAATGTAACACTGAACAATAATAATAATAATAATCACACTAGCAAAAGCATCTGTGTGCTGTTCCTGTGCACAGCCCCCTTGGCGGCTATTCCCTGAACATACCCCAGGGCCTTTGCACTTACTGTTTCCCCTACCTGCGATACCCACCCTCACTCATCCCTATGGCTCCTCTGTCACTTCCTCCAGGTCACCTGGCCAGAGAGACTGTCCCTGACCATCCAGTCTCAAACTGCAACCATCTCAACATTTCCCACCCCTGCCATGCTTTTTTGCCCTCCTTCACTCTGTATTTCACGTATGTGTTTGCTGTCTGTGTCCCCCACTATTTAAGCTCCATAAAAGAGACCTTTGCCTCATTCCCTGCTGTGTCCCCAACATCTAGAACAGGGCCCAGCCGGCAGCAGGTGCTCAACAATTCTTTGCTGAACAAATGCATAAGTGAATGAATAAGTGATGCAATGGATGGATGGGTTTAATCACATCCCGCCCTCGCTGAGAGGAGCTTTGTTTTGGGGTGAGGAAGAGAGAAAGAGGAAAAGGAACAAAGAGGAAAAGTAGGGACCAGCTGGGGTCTGACTCATGTTCCCCGGGCTCCCTCCCTGCCGACTCGGTCGCCTCCTCCTTCTCCGCGTCTATTATAGATGCTGACAGATCCCCCTCCGGACCCCTGGAAGCGATCTGCCACCAATTTGGAAAGCCTCCTGTATTCTGAGCCTTGTTTCATCTTCCCTTGATCAGTCCCTGTAGGAAGCCAAGCCACCTCCAGGCCATTATTATGAACATAAATTACCATCCCATTGCAGATGTGCCGGCGAGTCATTAATAATGATTTCTGATTGATAGAATGACAAATAAACCCAGCCTGGCTGCAGGACACCCTCAGGATCTCTCATACAAAAAAGACAAGCGGGTTAAAAATAATAATAAAATGAACCGGGGAACCTGAGAGAGCCTGCTGCCAGGCTGCCCTAATTCACCTCTGCCCAGAATCAGGTACTCAAAAGAAATGATTTTTTGAGGGTAGAGACCACATGTTGTTAGGGAGGCAGAGGCGAAATGGGGACCCAGGTAGACCACCCTGCAGGGGCTCTGAGAAGCACTGCATGGCTGCCTTCATCCAGGCCCAGTGAAATCCAGGCTGGACTTCACTGTCCCAGACCCATGAGAGATACTGGGGCCAGCTTCTAGGACACAGTGGGCTGACCAGGGCCTGGAAAGTGGTAGTGACTATCCCCAGCCTCAGCCTGCTATGCCCCTGGAGACAGTCAACCAAAGGGCACCACTGCCAATGGGTGCAGCACTCCCTGAGCACTGAGGTTCCCACTGGACCAGACCAGATGCTACCCACTCCAAACACCCCTAACCCATGAATGAGTGATGCATCACATCTTTACCTCCTTTGACGCAGGCCTCGGGTGGGCCCTCTTGCCTTCTCTTCCTCTTCTTTGTCTGGTTTTTCTGCTGTCCTTGAATTACTGTGGGGAGAGAGCTGGTTTTAATGAATCAACCTGCATTTCCATTTGACTGGTTTTTTGGTGTCAAATTATGACTTCCTCTTCCCCACCAACGAGCACATTAGTGTGTTCCCCAAGGACCGCGTCTCAGGCAGAGTTTCTGAAGGCTGAGCGCTCGGTGGGTGGATTGCTACCAAAGTACAGCGTATACTCACTACTCAGTTATTCATTGGATATTAAAAAGACCCGAAGGGGAGAAAAACATGCAGTTAACACTGGGTTTTCCAGACGGCAGATCCTCGGGTCCTGACTGCCACGGCACATGCCTTGCTGAGGGCTCCCCCTCTGTCTATGTTTCTGCTGTGAGCACAGGGGCCGTCCACCCATGCTTGCTCCAGCAGGCTTCCAAAAGGGCTGCTCTGCCTGGCTGGGTTGAGGAATCTTGGCCCAAAATTAAGAAAAAGAGGAGTGCAGATGGCTGGGCAGGGTGGCTCACACCTGCAAACCCAGCACTTTGGGAGGCTATGGTGGAAGGATTGCTTGAACCCAGTAGTCTGAGACTAGCCAGGGAAACATAGTGAGACCTCATCTCTATAAAAAAATCAAAGTATTAGCTAGGCGTGGTGGCACATTCTTGTCGTCCCAGCTATTGGGGAGACTGAGGCGTAAAGATTGCCTGAGCCCAGGAGGTCAAGGCGATGGTGAGCCATGATTGTGCCACTGCACTCCAGCCTGGGTGACAGAATGAGACTCCAACTCAAACAACACAAAACAGAGGCGTGAGGTATACCTGCTCAATGAATCAGTGAATGCAGGCTGAAATGACACCCTGGTCAAATCCAGGGTCTGCTCATTCATTCCATTAGACACAATGTATAAGCTGCTCTAAAGCATCTGGAGCAGACCACAGGGTCTCAAACTCAGGGGCCTCAGGGGGCCACAAAGTAAGATAAATGAACAACACGGGTGAATGGGTATTGCATGTTCCACTCAAATGTGAGCGGGCCCCCACTCCATTCCAGGCTATAGTGACAGGGGTGAGGGGAACGGAGGGCAGAGAGACCAGAGGGTCCTGCAGCTGTTTATGAAGAGGCTAAAAATAGGCATTTGTCCTGTTAATTCTTCAATCTTTAAATGTTGGCAACTTATTCAGATTCTTATAAAGGGCTGCACAAACCAGAAGAAACATGTCTGGAGACCTGGCATGGCCATGGTCACAGTATGGCCTGTATTCTAAAAGGCAGCAAGGGACCGGGGGTAGGGTGGGGTGGGGACACCACCCACCCTCCTGGAGCTGAGCCTGAATCTTCTTGGGCTCAGCGCCTTGTTTTCCTGGTCCTCATGTCGGTCAGGACATGGCTGAGCTACCCTACACCGCCTTCCAGAAGCCTCTCGCCTGACCTTGCCCAAGGGAGATTTGTGTCTGCAAATGCATAGAACTAGTGGAACTGTTGTGTCATACCTGCTGACATCCAGGGTCTGGGTGCAGAAGCGCAGGCAGGCCTTGTCATCTCTCCCCACACAAGTGCAGCGCAAGTGTGTCCACTTTGAGGGCTGAGGGCCCCCCGCAAATGGCCCCACGGCCCTCTTGCCCCGGAAGCTTCCTCTGTAGTTAGACAGTCCCAGTCCATAGGGCACAGTTCGTCTGCAAAGCACAGAGTGATGTCAGGTGAGCAGGCACAGCTGCCCTGCTAGGGGGCTCTCATGGGTGAGGGGCAAGAACTGGAAACTCTCAGGAACGAGTGTTCACATCCACCCTCTCTGCAGCCCCAGGTCTTAGGCAGGCTCTGAAGTGAACTGTGCACCCCTTGTTTCTTCTTAACTCCCTGGAAGTGAGTTGGGGCCAAGGGCATCAGAAGACTGAGGGCATTGGAAGAAGCTTGCAACTGGCAGCAGCCAGCATGAGTGCATGCATGCAGGGGACCTCAGCATCAGCCAGGTGCAGGCTGCATGTGAGACCCATATGCCCAGGGCTCAGAGGTTCACCTGCGTACATGCGTGGACTTTCAGTCTCATCAAGGCCAACCCACGGCAGGCCTAGACTTCTCCAGAGCCATGTTTTATTCCTCAGTGGAAAGCTGAGAAATAATCAAGCAAAACCAGAGCACCCTATCCAGAGGTTTTTCTTCCTGATTAGGACATATGGGTTGACCCACAAGCTGGTCTGGGTCTTCGTCCTCACAAGACTTCCCACCTACCCTGGTGGCCTGAGCGTCCCTGGCAACTCTGTCTTGAACTGAGTGTGCCCATGTGCACAGCAGTCCTTGCAGTTTGTACTAATGAGAATACGACAAATGCAATTAGGGTCATTAGAGAGGCATCCCAGTGTCTCCTGGCCTCTGAAAGTCACTTTCTCAAAGAGACAAACACCAGAAGGAACTTCCATGCCCTCTGAGAGGCGTTGCGGGGCGGGGAGGGATAGACGATGGTTGGCAATAGAGTTGAGACTGTTGCTGGCCTCAGGAAATGTCTGACGACGAAGGAGACGTCTGAAACTGTTTACCCATTTTATTTACGGTTGGTGTTGGCAGAAGGAAGGTGATGGTGTTGTTCAGTGCAAGGCATGTTAAATCTGGTCCTGATGTGTGTGCAGGGCCAAACCCTCACTCTCCAGAGAAGGGAGGAGCCTGCCAGGCACTCAGTGGGAAGAAGTTAAAAGCAGATGCTTAACTCATTAGTTCTATTGAACTTGATTTGAGGGACAAATTGCTAGTAACTAAAGGAAACTTATGTGGCCAAAACTACTTTTCCAATAAGGGCTGGTTTTCCTGCTAGTCCCCAAAGATGAACCACCTTGGTTTCTAAGAAGCCAGTGGAACAGCACCAATTATTCACCTCAAAGGGAGTCCTGACAGTCTCCCTGTGTTTTCAACATAAAATCAAATTGAATTTCTTCTCATTTTAAACACATTCTATGGAGCCCTTTTGAGGTGGTGAGGGCAATCTGGGCAGGTACCCCACAGTGACCTGCCCTCCCCATGGGGCTGACTCCACCCTGTTCTTCTACTCTGCTTCTTCTCCCTGCCCAAGTTCATTGAGAAATAGCATCATGGGGGGTTCCCTCCTGGCAGAGGTTGGCCAACTGTTGAGCAGTCAATACTCATGAAACACAGAAAGAGAGCCAGGCCCAGCTCTGCTTATACCTGACCCTTTTTCTCAAACTCCTGTTTTTCTTGTGGATGAAAAATGGTGGGGGACGGGAGCAAGACAATGCAGATGTTGTTGTGGGGCAGGAATTGGCTAAAGGTATATTTTTCCAGTAATAGGGCCATATGAAATCTCTAAGTGTTGACATTAAATCCAGTCCCCCATTTCTTGGTGAAAATTATACACTAGGAATAACAATGCTCCCATTTTTCCATCAGCAGCGAGACCTGCAATTTTGAAACTGCTGTCAGCTGACTATGCATTTGTGTGTGTAGAACCACTCAACTCGAGCAAAAACACTCAAGTGTTTTAAGTAAGCAAACAAGGCAGTGCAGTATTTGTTAATAGAGGTGTGCGCTCAGTGCTCTTCCAGCAAAAGTGCTAGTATGACAATGAGCCCTGGCAGCTTTAGAGAGTGTTTACGGAGAGGCAAAGCCCCCTCCCTTTCCCCACGGTCTTGAGGACTAGAAACCCCCTCCCCAAACCCTGGGCTTGCCGGGTGGCCTGGGGCCTGCAGACTTCTGGGATGTGACCCAGAGCTCAGCAGGAACCACCTCTAACATTATAGAGTCTAGAACAAGAGATCAAAATCAAGGCCCACCTCCCATAGGGCTAACATTTTAAAGGTTTAAATCAATCTGGTAGGCTTTTAAATAAAAGAGTTCTACTCTTCCACTTGGACGAATGTGGCTTCAAAAGTCCTTGGAAACCTGGCTTTCAATGTACAATTCAAGGGCTTCATGGAGTTTCACAGTGGAATGTGGGGCCCAAGGAGATTTGGTACTTTCTTTTCTATCCTGCTCCATCCCACACCAAGGGAAGCCACTCCCATGTAGATGCCCTAGGCTGCACCCCAAGCCTCCTTCTGCCCCCATCCTGCAAGCAGCTGCCACCCTACAGACCTGGGGATATATACCCAGAGCCCTGTTCTGTCCCTGAGGGTCAGACCATTCACAGGCCCTGACAGTGGGCTTGGAGATATATGAGTAGAACATTCCAGGGCCCTAAATGCCGGGAACATGGCATAGAAGTGGGTGTATGTGGCTTTTGGCCCCATACACTCTTGCAATGAGGTGGAAGGCATGGCCAGAGGAGGGTCAGAGATAGTCCTCTAATCCACAGGGCCCACAACAGGTGTGTTTCAGATCCAGATCTAAGAGTGTATTGCCTCAAGAGTAGAGGCAAGGTCTTCTATATGTATTTAGTTTTAATTTTTATATTAAAGATGTGGGGTACAATTCAGGGCCAGGTACATAAGTAGTCATCATGCAGGTAAAGTTTGGGCACCCTTATTGATGTCATGTGCCCTCCCCCCGGCCGTGTCTCATTACTGCTAATCCCTTTCTTATAGTATTAGATAAATGATCAGGGTTTGCTTATGGAGGAAGGACTCCTATTGGTGTTTTAACTCCATGGATCTAGCACAAGACTGGGAAAATAGACAGTTGATTGAGCAACTGTAGTTAATTGTGAGATCATTCTAGTCTGGCAAGACTAAATTCCTTCCACTCTAAAGAGTTCAGTAACCACTAAAACTACTACAAAGAATCTCCAACATTTGTTAAACATCTACTCTATATCAAGTATCAGTTTCATAGGAATACAGAGAGACCTATGTGTGTCCATACCTTCAGGAGTTTACATGCCATGGGACTATGAAAACAGGTAAAGGGAAAATGACAAGCCAACATACACAGGAATGTGCAAGGTACACAGAGCACAAAGAGATTGCCTGGTAATACTGTTATTATGCTGTAAAGTACTTACATGATGATCATTTCACCCTTGTCAACATCTTCCTGATCGACAAAAAGGTGGTTGGACAAATCAAATGAGATACTGCGTGGAAAGCACTTAGCAAAGAGTTAGCCATAAATAAACAGTAGCTACTGGTGTTATTTATATGATCTGGGAAGTCAAGTGAATTATATCTGGCAGAAAAGTCCCCTCTTCCAGGCCTACAATTGAGATGTGTGACTAAGCAATAAAGTGAACTAGTAAGAACCCAAAGACCAAAAGCACAGCCAGGCCATTCTTTGCTAGGTCTACCGTCCAATGCCACCTCCACCTATCTAATCAGCCCTGGTGTTCCATTCGCACTGTGCTCTGTCACAAGCTGTTTCCTGAACAGTGAACGAGAAAGACCTAATGGTAGAACCATGAAGTTGAAGTTAGACTGAGAACCTTTGATTAGTATGCCCTGCGCAATTGTTTTAGCCTACTGTTCTACAAAGGGGTTTAAGAAACACAGTTCTATATAAAAGCAGGCACCTCACCTCTTCCATCTGTTAATGTTTCAGGTACAACACAGAGCTCCATGCAAAAGAGAAGCAAATGAGATTTATCCAATACTCTTTAAAAATGCCCCTGGCATACCTACACTTGCAGTCTCTGGGGTTGTGTGTGTTTGTGTAATAAATGATCCCTTGATTTACATATTCAGAACATTCATTATTTGATGGATGTGGTGATGTCAGAGACTTATTTATTATAGAGTTCCTCATTTGTAACATTTTCCCATATGTCATATATGAGGGGGACCAAAAAAATCAGAATTGTTTTTTGAAGGGCAGGTCCCTTGTAGTACAGGCTTCCCATACTAGGTAAATGTTCTAGAAACCCATTGGCATCTATGGTACAAGCTATCATTGTTGTGAGAGGCTGCATTCAGCTTCAGTGAATTTTTTCTTTTTGGTGATTCTTTCAATACATTTGTCCATTTCATGATGGGTGATTTACAAGTGCACCTGCCCATACCACAGAGTGTTCAGCCATTTTAGACCCCAAAGAGCATGATCCCCATGCCTTACTCTCCCTATTCACCCAGTCTCACCCCGAGTGACTATTTTTGGTTTCCCTGGATGAAAAAATTCCTCAAAGGGAAATGTTTTGCTGATGTGAAAAAGGTGGGAAAAAATGGCAGACGCACTAAAATACATCAAAATTGAAGAGTTCAAAAACTGTTTTGAGCAGTGGAAAAAGCATCCCAATAGGTGTATTGTACATGTTTAACACGTTAAGAAAACACAATTTTTGTAAGTAAATTCCAGGTTTTGGGGAGTCCCTTTTCATATAAATATTATTCAGTATGAACTTCCAGATCTTCCTTTGCAGCATCACACTGAAAGCACTTTAATTCCCTCTACAAGAATGTTTTAAATAAGAAAAGCTGGCTTTTAAAAAAGATTCTGTTTTTAAGTTCTGTGTTACCCTTTCATAGGCAAATTGATAATCTCCATCCTTCTGATCAGAAAATTGTCTCCTATACTTGATGTTCAAAGACGAGATACAGGAAACAACAAAAGGAGCTTCACTGACCACATTCTAAATTCTCAAGAAAGTTTGTCAAACTGTCATTCCCTACCCCCAAAACACAGTTTTTAATCTGTCCCCATCCCTACCCCCACTGGATAGCATTCAACAAATATTTGCTTAATGTATTTCAACATGCAGGCCCTAGACAAAACTCCAGGAGAATATCATGAACTAGACACACGAGGGACCCTGCACACACACACACACACACACACACACACACACACACACACACACGTGCGCATGTACACACACACAGTTTTAACTAGTGCCAAGGTTAGCAAATTGGCATTCCAATTCCAGCTTCTCTGGAATATCTGGAAGCCATACTAATACCAACCCCGCATTCCAACAAGGCAGCTGAGTAATAATGTCAGAGACTGGGTATAAGCACTCTATTTTACCTCGGTCCCTACTACTTACAATAGTTCTACACTTGTCTTTCTTCACCCACTGTTGTCACGTGTCTGGTCCTCATAAGCATCTGAGTTTATAACTCCTTTTCTAGGGGCTTGTCCCATAAAGCAAAGCCCAACAGGTCATAAGACACATAAATTAGTATCTGATACCATTTTTCTTTTTATAAATATAATATGCTTATGAATATATTCATAAAATATTGAATTTATGTAATAAATATAGTTGTTATAGTTATTTTAATTTTAAAAGCCCAAATTCTGTCTGAGTGTCTTCCCAACAAATAGAACAGGCTCATTTCACATTGAGAATGTATGTCAAGTTGATGACCTACTTCCTTGGTTCATTTTTCTTTCAAAAATTGGAAGGCAAAAGCGATATTGTCTTTGAGCCCAGGGAACATGTGTGCAGAAGGCCTGGCTCTGCGGACTTGTCCTATGACTGAGAGAAGGAAAAACAACTGTTTCTCCCTGGCAGACAGTCAGGAGGCAACCCCCAGCTGCCAGGCACTAGCTGTCATAGGATACCATTTCCCACCACTCTCTGGAGAAAAAGCTTCTAGACCCTAACATGCTTTCTAACTAAGCTCAATTTCAGATTTTATTAAATTCCTTCCTTAGAAGACACCATCACCAACTCTCCGAAACTTAGAAATATGTTTTTGGGCAGGAAGGAGAGTGTCAATCACCTTTATTTACTATCTTCACAAACTTAACCAGTAAGAGCGTTCTGATGAGTAAAATGGGGTGAAATAACTACAGGAAGTGGCTGTATATCCAATAACCTATGACAGTGACCCGTCACTTCAACAAACATCCAGTGGTCACTGTCACGTACAAACGCATGGAGGCAGAGGGAGCACAGATGAGGAATAGGGGTATCCACTCTCGAAGGACTTAAAAGCAGAGAATTCTCTGAGCAAAAGGCCAATGTTGGTTGTTTCTGTCTCCTAGAATCTAGTCTCCCCTCTTTCCTTTGGAGAAGCAGCCTTCTTCCATCATGTGAGGTCCCTCTGGGACTGTCAATCGATGGGCCTCACCTTCCCCTGTCTGAGGACCAGTCAGGTGACCCAGGCTGGGCCAATTGGATCCTGTCTCTTCAACTGTTCCTGAAAGAAAATACTGCTTCTCTCCAGGTGGCCTTGCCCTATCTTGTTCATCTGATTATACTTCTAGAGCTCCCAGTCCTGTTCTGGGGGCCCTCCTTTCTGAGTCTAAGACTTCTTCTCCCTTCCAGTCTCTGAGCTATCCTGTGTCCTTCTAACTCCTTCTGTGCTTTGCTAGCTGGACTAGATTTCTGATGCTTGTGACTGGTGAACTACACCTGACCCCAGATCTTACTTCTCATGAGATGTCAATCATGGTTCCTTGGGTAGGAACCTCAGCTATGGAAGACAAGAAGAGATGTTCTTCACTGCAACAACACACGAAACAGCATGTTCAGTGCCAGGGCAACACCCAGCAAACCAAACTGGCTGGAGTCCTTTCACCCTAGGCGTGTGCCCTGTGAAATGTCTATCCTTAAGCAGGAGGAAGCAGGCATGCTCTTCTCCTCCTTCCCAGGACAATCAGAGCCTAGCCCTTGAAACTAAGTTGATTGCCCCAGAAGTATTGTCCCCTGCTGGATTTATTCCTTTTCCACCCATCGATGCTTATGAAAGTCTGCCATGGACCAGCCCTTGTACCAGAGAACCCAAAGGGTGCCTGTCCAACCACCAGGAAAGGAAATAGGCCAGCAAGTAGCTCCTCAGTGACCTCATTGTATAAGCAGAAAACACAATGGCACTTTCTATTCCCACAGAACATTATACAGCTCTTATTCTTCACAAACCGTGGAACAGTAAACTGGCAGTGTGTGACTTTACTTTTGCTACAGAAAATCCTCACAGTTTAAAGTTGGAATAACCCAAGGAGGATTACTCATTCTGCCACCCCCTAGTGTGGGAAGTCCATCTCCTGCAGCCCTCAGAAAAAGCCGATGCTTCTAGAAGTATTTGGAAATAGCAGAAACAGTGATTGTTAACTTCTTAAAAAGACACTCTACCTCTCACCTCTCCCCTCAGAAAGGTCTTTGGGATTATCCAGAACTTGGCTGTTTGAGAATTTTAATAGTACCATACACATTTTCAAAGAGGCTATTGAAGACTGACCTCGACCCCTACCAATCAGACCTAAGAATGAGGGCCATTACTTCTGTGTTACAGGTGCAACTTTCTTCCTCTCATTTCAGAGATAGGGTCTGCCCTGGCATCTTCTAGGTCAGGGACAGCAAGACTTTGTCTAGCTGGAGTCACTGGATGTGTCTATTGCACTCACCAGGGCAGCCAACACAATGTCTGGCTCACAATGGGTATTCAATAATGAATATTTGTTCATTGAACAGATGAGGAATGAAAGAGGTCTAAATCAGCCATCATTTCTAGGCCATGCCCAATGTCCCAAATGCACAAAAATTCTTTGGCTGATTTAACAGGTTTTTACTTATGTTGTCCTTAATCAGCCAATCTTGGAGAGGTTTTCCTAGAAAGACCAAAATCTCTAGATTACTAGAAGTGGAAGAATGATGTCTTGATAATAACTCCTGCAGGCCATACCAGGAACTTGATGGACAAACCAGGGAGACAAACTAGGGGAGACAGCAGAGGCTTCACCATGTAGCCACATCCAGGAGTCTGGTCTGAAGGGATGATGCTCACAGGAAAGGTGGGTGCCTTTCCTCTGGGCCTGAGAAATAAAAGAGCTGGCTGGGTCTCTTTTAAGGTCCATTCAGCACCAAACTCCACCCAGAAGTTCCCAAACACCCTCCAACACTCTGTGTTACTTGAGCATTCTTAAAACAGCACCATCACTGGAGAAGACCCTAGACTTTGACTCCAGCAATAAAACCACAACTCAATGCAGGCTTCCACCCCATCCAAGCTACAAGATTCCCAGAATCTCACCAACCATACTTAGAAAGCTTTAGTCCCAACTGTTTACACTCTTCTGTGGCCTTGTAACATGTGGCTGAGTTTAAAAAGAACCTCAAAGCCACAGAATTTATCATCCCATCAGCTCACTGGAACCCAGACCCATTCCTCCCCCAACACAGCATACACATTTAAGTATATAAAAGGAAAGAAGAATAGCAGAAAAAAAATCTCTATGTTTTTGTTTTGTGGCACAGGATTTTCAAGAGTTACAGTTCAAAATAAAAGTTAGAGGAACAAACTCTTCCAATATGTCATCTATAGGGGACAAAGTCATCTATGGAATCCTATAGAGTAGCTGGCATTCCTCCATCTGGTGAAACCCAAATGCATCCATTGAGTTAGGCTGAAGTTTCTCTCCCCAGCCCCCAGTGACCCTGATGAATTCCAGGTCGAATGTAGGTATGAGAAGCCCACGTCTGTCTGGCACAACCTCATTATAACTTTATACAGAGCTGCAGACAGATGGGGCTCAGAATAGTTCCCAGCGGTGGAAACAGAGGGGGAATGGAGGGGGCAGGCATTTTTGTAAGAATGGGGAGCTATTTGTAGAGGGGAAAATACTGGCATTGTCACACAACCCTTTGAATAATCCAAAGAAAGTCAGGGAAGACACCCTTGCTAATTTTCAGGGGATGCCATACTAAGGATGGAAAAGATCTTTGTGAACAAGACAATGCTCATTATTGCAACAGTAGTCAAGATATTTTTATTTTCCACCTAAGCTCAATGCTTGTGTCCTTGTGTGATGTCCTTTTGGGAACTGCAAGAGATTTGTCCTTTTTCTCGAATTACGCATACTTGAATCCCCATTAGAGATACAGGCTTTACCCTCAAGCAAGGGATGAGGGCCTGGATGAGGGCGAGGCAGGTGAGACCAGAGGAGCAAACTCAGGCCTTTATTAAAAATAATATTTTGTGACCAGGTCCAGTGGCTCATGCCTGTAATCCCAGCACTTTAGGAGGCAGGGATGAGAGGATTGCCTGAGCCCAGGGGTTTGAGCCCAGCCTGGGCAACTTAGTGAGACCTCATCTCTACAATAAAACAAAAAATTAGCCGGGCGTAGTGGCACGCACCTGTGGTTCCAGTTACTTGGAGGGTTGAAGTGGAAAGATCATCTGAGTCCAGCAGGTCGAGGTTGCGGTGGCCATGAGTGTGCCACTGCACTCCAGGTTGGGCGACAGAATGAGATTCCAACTCAAAAAGTAACAATAATAATATTTTGTGGATTGTAAATTTTTACCCTCATGTGGATTTTCTGAAAGTATTGCATTACATCTTGCCTATTTTTCCTACCTAGTTTTTGGTGTCCCCTAAAAGTCTGTACCTGAGAAGGGGTTCATTCACCACCCCTATTCTCAGTCCCGCAAGAAACTTATGGAAATCAGATACATAAAGATCCAGAAAAGACACATATATCTCTGCTTTCTCCTCTACTTGCTTCTGACTTTGGGCAAAGCTATTTTATGCTCCCGTCACCACAGGGTGAAACTGCCCACCAGCAGACCATTTGTGCTATCAAGCACATCTGTCTGCACATTTCTCATCAACTTATATGAAACGAATCTGTTTCTGGTTTTTAAATTACCGGGCTAGGGCACAGGGCTCCCTAGCTGCACTGTTCCAGAGTTACTGTTTTTTAAGACCTCCTGCCAAGTCTGCCCCAGAAGGCTGTAAAAGAAGAGGAAGTCTGTGCCTCCAGGCTCTTGAAAGTCCTCAAGTTCTCCCAACGCTGTCAGTTGTTCTGAGGCTCTGAGCTGGGGCGGATGAGAAAGACAGACAGAATGCCTTGTCTTGGCCTGTTTGTCTATTCTTGGCCAGCTTGGTGGGTAAGCCAGGACTTAGAAGCACCCAAAACTACTTGGACAAGCAATCCACCCATATGTGGCCATCCTTTACTGCACTCAGTCATGCTATGCATCTATTTTCCTTCTGAGTCAAATCAACTCCTAACCCAAAGGGGGCAAAAGTGTGTGTGTGTGTGTGTGTGTGTGTGTGTGTGTGTGTGTGTGTGTGTGTTTTCCACTTTAAGGGATGCTCCATATTCAACTGAAAGACAACATGGAATGAGATCAGGTCACTTTCTCATGGAAACAGAACTATCTTGCTTCCTATAGACAGGGGCATTTCAAGGTGTGGAATGGGCTCCTTAAGCTCCCCAGCCAACGTGTTGATACAAACAGTTCCAGCACAGAGAGTTGGAATTAGAAAGCACAAGCATTGTTTTCTCCCAGCTTCCTTTGTTTTAAATTCTTACAGGAATAAACTGCACCAGACACATCAGAGCCTTTCATCTGCCTTCAGATTTAAGGCCAAGTTCCTAACTGCAACAGCCCTTTCATCTAGCAGAAATCCAAATTCTCCCTCAGGTCATGCAGGGTCACAACCTTGTGGTATGCACCAAGTTTTCTTGCTACAAATCAAACCACCTCCCTCCCTCAAGTCCCTCTCTCTCCCAAGTGGGGATCAGCTGCATTGCAGTTACGCCTGCTTTTGTTCCTGGACAACTCACCCCTCATGCTGACTCTAGGGCAGAAAAGGGGGCTTTCTGCTCATGCAAACAGAAAAAAAGGTCTCTGTGGGGACCGACCTTTCCAACAAACTCTGACACGTAGCCCCAAGGCCCTCAAATTTTGAAGGAGTATCTTGTCGTTAAATCTTCTAAGAAGATTTATACTACTCCAACTCAAAACCAGGACCTCAAGTATGATAGATTTCCAAGGAGGGGATTAGAAATGGTTACATGAAGGAAGAAAACTCATAAAACCCTATCTGTCAGCACTTTGAGCCCAGCACCACTTTAGTCAGGCCAACACCCTCTTCTTTCACCTGTCCTTTTTAAAAAACATGTTATGGAGTCAGGTATGGTGGTGCTGTAATCTCAGCACTTTGGGAGGCCAGGGTTAAAGGATGGCTTGTGCTCAGGAGTTTGAGACCAGCCTGGGCAATATAGCAAGACCTCATCACTACAAAAAAAACTTTAAAAATAGCCCTGTGTGGTGGCACTTATCTGTAGTCTCAGCTGCAACAGCCCTTTCATCTAGTAGAAATCCAAATTTGAGAAGCTGAGGTGGAAGGATTGCTTGAGTCCAGGAGGTGGAGGCTGCAGTGAGTTGTGATCGTGCCACTGTACTCTATCCTGGGTGACAGTGAGACTCTGACTAAAAAAAAAAAAAAAAAAGTCACGGAATTATTTTTTCATAAACTGATGTCAATAGTATTTTGCTGGTGACTTCCAGTTTCTGACACCTACTTGAGGTACTGGGCAATGCTGGATGAGATCAGAAATGACAACGGTCCCCAGCTGCATATGGCAGGGTGTCATGTCTCCTCTGCTGACCTTGTGCCCAGATACACACACCTTACAGAGGTCTCTCCGCAGGTGTTTAATGAAGAGGCCTAAACAGACCAATCAAACTGTCCTGCGTTGATACCCTCAAGTCATCCTGTCACTGCCCCCACCTCCTGTTTCACAGAGGGTGACCCAAGCCAGAGCCCTGAGAGCCCTCCAATATTCCAATGATTCACCAAGGTGAGAGGGAAGGGAAAGGAGGGGTGGGGTGAGTGAACCTGACTCCCAGCCCTGCTCCAACAACCTTTGGCCACAGCCGTCTTTATCAAGCTGCTTATCAGTGGCAGCAGCAGCCAAGCATATCTTTCCCAGGGTCTATAAACTTTGTGCTAATCAAAGTGAATAGACTGTCCCCCAGGGGTCAGCAAATACTGAATAACTTTGGGGTCCAGGCTTGCTCCAAGGTACTGCAGGGAGCTCAGTACACCAGGGCTGGATGGGCCAAGGAGGTGGACTTCAGCAGCACTTGATAATGAATTTTCTACTCACTGGTATCCTCCCACCACAGAATGGAATATGGTAGGAGGGCCTGCTCTGGCCTGGGAAGGGCTCCTGCAGGGATGGTGGTAGTGGTTTGATCAGGTGGTCATTGTCTTCATGACGTTGAGTGTTGACTAGATTCTAGGCACTGTGCTAACGGCTCCCTATGAACTTTCTCCTGTCATTCTGATAATATCTGTCCTCATAGAGGATTATCTATCTTCCCGCTCTATAGATGGGGAGAGTAAGGCTGTCAGAGGTGACATCTCTTAGGTGACAGACCCAGGATTCCAGCCCAGACATCGAAGTCCAGGGTCTAAGCTCTTCACCATGCCAGATAAATATGTTTCTCCTCAGGGTGGGAATTTGATGAGGGGCCCTGGGCCCATTTCTCTATAAGCACCAGGAATCTCTGAACCAAAGGCTGAGCATCAGTTTGAAGCTGGATCTGCACAAAGAGATGTATTTGGGCAGACCCATCTCTGCCCAGCTCTCATGACCACACCAAGCAACTAGAAGACAGATCAGGGCATGAAGCAGGGGGCAGGAAAAGACAAACCCTGTGGCTGTGAGACCCTTGCCCTCTCCTTCAGTTACATGCTCCTCCATCTCAGCATCACCAACACCAGGAAAAACATGATTTGCTAGGAGTGCACACTGGACAAGACCCTCTGACCCACTGAGAGTTGGCCAGGGGCTTTGGAAGGTTAATGGGAAGGCATGTACTTCTCAGCAAGGGGATACTGTTGTTCCAGAATGATATTTAGGACATGGGACAGACCAAAGATTTGGGTTTTCCTTGTGTGTTAATTTAGTTGTATAAAAATAATCCTGCAAAAGGGTGATATATTATTACATAGAATTGTATATACACACGAGTCATCACTATCAAAAAGAACAAAACCATGGCTTACGCCTGTAATCCCAGCACTTTGGGAGGCCAAGGTAGGAGGGTTGCTTGAGCCTAGGAGTTCAAGACCAGCCTGAGCAACATAGCAAGACTTTGTCTCTACAAAAAAATTTTAAAAGATTAGCCAAGCATGGTGGCACATATCTGTAGTCTTAACTACTCAGGAGGTTGAGGCAGAAGGACCACTTGAGTCCAGGAGGTCGAGGCTGTGGTGAGCCATGATTGTGCCACTGTACTCCAGCCTAGACGACAGAGTGAGAACCCCAAACCCCCCCCCGCAAAAAAGAACAAAACCATCCTGAATCAGTCATCCATTACTGGGTCTCAGAGTCTGGCCCATCCCTGACCCAGAAGAGGCACTCAAAGAAAATGTGTGAAATGAATGAACGCAGGAGTCACCCAAGACCGCAGTGGAGCCCATTCTGGGAAAACACACACAGGGGAGGGCTCACAGAGCTGGTGGCCCATTCCCCACTCACTGGTTCTGTAACCTCAGGTAAGTGACTCAATTTCTTCCAGGATATTAGAAGACAATAGCCCCCGACTAAGGGGTTGTCGTGCAGATCCCATGAGGTGATCTGCAGTCACAGTCAACGTTGGGCATCCTCATCACCCACATGCCATCATTGTCAGTATCAGATGATTCATGACACTTTTCCCAAACCATGATGGGGGACTCTGTCCCTCTGCCTCAAATAGCCACGTCTCCAGCAAAGACACTGCCAGGCATGGCTCATGGGCCAGGGTGACTTTTATCAAGATCCCCAAATCCCATGGTAGGTGCACAGCTGGTTCCATGTAGGCAGAAAGTCATGGTCCCAGATCCAACTGTTCGATTGGGGTGTTCTAAAAATCTGGAGCATAGCTTCTTGAAAAAAGCTGAAAACCACCCAAACTTCAAGACTCTTGATTTAGACACAATAAGGAAACTTTCTTCAGGTCCCAGAGCAGCCAGCAGCAAGGACAGGGAGCAGATAACAACTGGTGGAGAACTCGGGAGAGTGGGACCTGTCTGCTAATGAAGAGGGGATGGTAGCCATGAGAAGGAACACTTGAGAGGTTGGGTTGTGACAAAATGAGGATGGGAAGCAGAGCTGCTGGAAAACACTTCATCACCCACTACCATCACCTCTTTAGCTCAATTCAGCAGTTTCCAGAATCTTCCATTTTGCCCAAGGCCCACGTTCCCTGTCACTACAGCCTAGCTGCTGTGGGTTTCCAGCTAAGAACTGCTACTAGGGTCCAGCATGAGTCCCAAGAGCACCCAGGGATTCTCAAGCTGAAATCTTGTTCAAGATATTTTTAAAGATAGCAGGTAGATCTATCTACACATCAACAGAGATTTTGGAAGGAAGGAAGGAAGGAGAAAGGAAGGAAGAAGAGAAGGAAGGGGGAATGAGGGGAAGGAAGAAAGGAAGGGAGGGAGGGAGGAAAAGAGGGAAGGGGGAAGAGAAGGAAAGGGGAATGAGGGGGAGGAAGGAAGGAAAGAAGAGAAGGAGGGAAAGAAGTAAGGAAGAGAGGGAGAGAGGGAAGAGGAAGGGAGAGAGTGGGGAAGGGAGGCAGGGAGAGAGAGAGAGTGTGAAAGGAGGGAAGGAGGGAAGGAGGAGGGGAGAAAGGTCATCCAGGAAAATCTTCCTCATAAAAATTGTTTCTCTTGTCTAATTTAAAAATGCTGAAATCTGGCTATTGTCATTTTTGTTTCCCAAGTAGCTCTTGGGACGCCCAAACACCAGATTTAATCTTTCTTTCCTAGTGTTTAAAATGACTCAGGGTGGGGGAGGAGGGAAAGAGGTAGATCAAACTTTCAAGGGAAAGTTTTCAAGCTGGTTGTCCTGGAGAAAGTCAAAGACCCACAGCTTCCTTTCAGGCTGTCCAGGGCAACTGGAAATCACAAAACAGGATTTCAGACAGATTGCAGGTGTGGCCTAAGCCTCCTGGATAGGTCTCAAAAAATGGTTTCATCTCCAGCCACGGGGGCTGGTGAATGGGCAAAGGCCTGAGCTGGTCTCCAAATCCTCTCATCCCACCCTCACCCCTACCCTGGGCCCTCTGCCCCTCATTGGGTTAAGATGAGCTCTCAGTCCCCGGTGACTGCTCAGTGCCCTTGATCCTGGGCAACTAATTTGGTTAAAACTGATATTGCTAGGATGGCCAGAGGATACAAATCAGAAAAGACAGTGTCAGGGTGACAGGAGCTATACTAAAAGGTGACACCGATCACTGTCTGAGAACATAAGGCAATCATGATAGCCCAACACACATCATTTTCATTTTCCCCAGAAGGGTCTATTCTTCCTCCCTACTGTGGGTTGATGGTGCCTCGGAGACACAGCTGGGCAAGAGAACCATGCTATCAGGACCAACTGCATAACATGAAAATATGGAAACCTTGGTTTAAAATGCAATAATTTCAAGACAGTGACAGCAGAACATTGAACAAAGCCATGGTCCCTCTGAGCAGAAGCCTATACAGGGTCTGGGTGGCTCACCAGGGAAGCCACCCCACCTGCCATTCTGGCCTGATGGGACAACTTTCCAGATAAATCCCAGGAGTAATTAGAGGTATTGTCATCTGTTTTGGAAGATGTCTGAACCCTCAGGTCTACCCTCCCCTCTGCACTTCACTCTTGAGGCATTCATGAAACAAGGTGGGTCTATGAGCTCCATCTAAGCTACCACCTGGAGGACACAGAGGTTAATGGGCTTGGGGGAAAAGGAAACCACAGGGAACACAAATTAAGGTGATTCCAGATGCAGTGGCAAAGTTGCCCTTCCAGAATTGCAAGGGTTTGCATTCACAACCACCTCTGGGTTCCCAGCTAAGAATCATACCAGGGTGCAGCAAGTGTCCCAAGAGACCCTAAGAACACCCAGGGAGCAGGGCTTAGAGGCATCTGGTCCTAGTCACTGATTTCAGAAATCAGGAATACAAAGCCCAGAAGGCTGTGACCAAAGCAAGGTCAAGCCCTCTATGTTGTTTGCAAGATGGTGTCTCTGCAAAAGGGATTTCCCCAATGCTGGGAGCTGTCAAATCCTCCCCACATTAAAGCCACAGTCTCTCCACAAGCCCCCCAGGAGGGGGTTTGCTTCATCACACAGCAAGCTCCAAGACAGATTCAAGACCATCCTGTCTAGGTCCTATGAGAAGAGAGTTCCTAAGGACTGGAGGAGACAAGGAGAAGCCCTCTGTGGCTGTGGCTGTGGCAGTAGGCACCCCGAGTCAGCCAACGGAAGACCCATGGATGGGCCATCTTGCATTCATCCTGCCTGGGCCTTGGAAAGGCCCAGACAAAGGAGCCTGCCCCAGTGGAATTTCACTCCAACTGCACAGGTTCTGTGGGGCTCTGCTAAGCCCACCCCTAGACTCCCTGGAGAGCAGACTGCTTTCAAGGAATTTTAAACTCCTTGGAACCTAGTGGGGTCAACAAGGGGTAGGAGCCCACTTAGTCCCCAGGGCATAAGATAAACTTTCTTGGGGCTTCCTCTACCTCAGAAAAAAGGCTCAGAGAGCCTTCTCGGGTGTCTAATCTCCATTGCCAGCTCATTTCACTCAGAGGGAGGGCTTACCCTTCCTCCGGATCAAACTCAGGATTGAGTTTCTCCTGGGCCAGGCCCTCCATGGGGGCCTGGGTCACACCCCTGACCTGCAAAAGGGACCTGGGCTGACAGGGAGACTCCAGTGAGAGCTGTGATTGTGCCAGAGCAGTCTCAGGGCTGCCTGGACTGGTAGGGTGTGTGAAAATGTGTGTGTGAAAATGTGGGCCTGGCCCAGGAGCCATGCTCCCCACCCCCCAGGACTGACTCACTCAGGAGTGTTGATCCAGATGATGTCCAGGTGGCAATAGTAGACACACTCCTTGTCCTTGTAGGTAAAACACGTGCAGCGCCTGGGTCGGTGGTGTTCCTGCCTCCCCTTGGCCGTCTGCTCCCCAGACTGCTGTGGCCCCGGCTCCTGCCCAGGGCTTCCAGGGCTCGGCCCCTGCACTGCGGTCGGGGCCTCAGTCCCCTCACCAGGGCCAGCCACCAAGGTCCCTTCGCCGTGCCCCTCAGATCTGGCTGCAGGGGGGGCCTGGGGCACGCAGCTCCTGCCAGCGTCCCCAGGCTGGGGGCGAGGCACGAATCCTGCGGGAGGCAGATGGAAGGCTCCTGAGCTGAGCGTGCAGACCCCTCAACACCCGCCATCCCCAAACACTTTGCAGGGGAGAGGTGGGGCAAGGAAAATGTCTGCGAAGCTTGCAAAGCTATGCGCACAGTGTCTGAAAACCTTGCAAGCTGTGTGCATGCTTTGTGAAAAGTTCTCAAGACATTTTTCCTCTCTGCAAAGTCTGCAAGCTATTTTAACCCGCTGAACACTTGCACACAGTTTGCATACTTTCTGAAAACGCTCCAAGCATTTTGTGCAGCCTCTGAAGAGGTCGCAAACTTTCTGAAAAGTTCTCAACTTCATGGAAACTTGACTGGTTCCGTCCGGATAGCAGCAACGCCCAGAGCCCCGCGGTGTAGTTCTTGTGCCCCGCAACCCGTCCCCAGGAGTCTTCCGGACTGGAGCGCCCAGGCAAGACCTCGCTCCCCGCAACGCACACCCTCCCGCGCCCCTGCCGCCTACCCCGGGGCCTTTTGTGTGCGCTGGCGCCGTCCGTCCCGCGCGCTTACCTGCGGCGGAGATCACTGTGAGGCCGAAAAGGAGCCACAGCCCCGGCTCCATGAACCCCGATCGGGCGCGAGAGCACCGGGCCGGGAGGAAAGAGCTCTGGGGCCGGGCACAGCTGGCCTTGCCCTCTGACGGTGGGGCTTGAGGCCGGCCGCTAGCTCGCTGCGTCCCCAGTTCCG
>NW_007253798.1:499317-537487 GCF_000164805.1 Carlito syrichta
GCACGCACACACGCAAACACACGAGCACACACACTTGTACCCCCTGCACACCAGTTTACTGCTTCAGAGTAGCAGCTCCCCACCCAAAACAACGAACCAGGAGGAAAGGCTGTGGAGAAAGGCTGTTATCTTGTATCTCAGGTCTAAGGGGGAAAAAAATTCTCAATGTTCACCCAATGACACCTTCCCATGTAAGAGCCTGCTTGCCAAGGCTCTGGGCGTACTTTACACTCGTGACTCATGCCCAGTAGCGGTCTCTCCACCTCTCACAGGAGTTCAGAGAAGGTGGGTGGGACAGTGGCCTGGAGCAAAGTCAACAAAGTTCCTGGGTTAGTGGTCTTGGGGCCTCCAGGACTTCCTCAGTCCCTGTACAGGTGGGTTAGCTTCCCTGAGAATCCAGTTCCTCTCCCTAAATGTCAAGTTCATTCACTCAACAATTGTCCACCCAATGGGAAATCTTCTCCCAGAAGCCCCTTATTTCCTTCATAGTCTTCCAAGTCCTGTATGTGGGAGGACATTCATTTCAGATAAATGTCTGAGACCCTGGAGTCATCCCTCACTTCTCAGAGTTCTGTAGTCAGATTTAAAACATTTCTGCAAATCCTTTGGATCCCTCCTCTCATAAAAGGCAGGGGGTGAATACTGCTCCTGTCCCCTCTAGCCTTAATGACCAGCTTATAAAAACTAAAATGCAGCAGAAGTGACATGAACGACTTCTGAGGCAAGTCATAAAAAATGCTACCAGTTCCATCCGAATGGAGGGCTCCTCTGAATATAGCTGCCATGCTGTGAGGAAACCCAAGCAAGCCACTTGGAGAGATCACATGGAGAGACCTACATAGGGAGAAACTGAGGCCTTCCAGTCAACAGCCAATGTCAGCCACTGATATATGAATAAGTGAGCCTTCAGATGATTCAAGCTCCAGCCTTCAAGACTCCCAACTGATGATTAGTTGTTCCCACTATGCTTTATCTGAATTTCCTACCCACAGAATTCATGAGCATAGTAATTGGTTGATTTACACCATTAAATGTTGGGTAATTTGCTACAGAACCATAGTAACTAGAACAACACTCAAGCTTCCAGAGGTGAAGTGTATGTTTTCCTCCATCCCCTCATCTCCCTTTCATCCTGCCTAGCCCTTGAGTCCAAGTAAAAATGCAGAAAGAAGTGGAGACCATCTTTTAAGGTCATTTGCCACCAAGCACGACAAATTCCCTATGGGAGGGATTGCTTCATTGTTTTGTGCTTGGTGCTTCAAAAAATTAGAAAAACCCAAGACTAGCAATATCTTCTGTTCCTACCGGGTTGTAATCTGTATCAGTTAATTATTATCTTAGTCTATTCAAGCTGCTATAACAAAATGCCATAAACTGGGTGGCTTACAAACAATAGAAATTTATTTCTCACAGTCTGGAGTCTTGAAGTTCAAGATCAAGGTGCCAGCAGATTCAATGTCTAGTGAGGGTCATTTTCTGAGTCACATATGGTGTCTAATTGTGTCCTCACATGGCAGAAGTGGCAAGGCAGCACTCTGGGGCCTCTTTCACAAGAGCACTAATCCTATTCAGTGAGGGCTCTACCCTCATGACCTAGTCACCTCCCAAAGGCCTTACCTCCTAAATACTACTGTAGGGGTTACAATTTCTTTCTTTTTTTTTTTTTTTATAATGTTCTTTACTACTTCTATTCTCAATAGAGAGGTAAGTTATCAAATTTGTAATACCAGAAAAAATCTATAGGAACTAATTCTTTTTTTTTTTTTTTTTAATAATTAATCAGTATTTTTATTATAGTTTTGTGGGGTACAGTTAAGGGTTAGGTGTACAATTACGTTTCATTCAGACACCCTGTTGATAAGAGGTGTTTTCCCAGCCCCAGACAGATATTTGCTACTGTTAATCCCCTCCCCCTCCCCCCCATAGTTTCCCAGTACCGTCAGTCATTTTCTTATAGTATTACATTGGATGTTCAAGGTCCATTATATGAGTGAGAACATGTGATATTCTGATCTTTGTTTCTGTGTGAGGTCACTCAGTATTATAGACTCTAGTTCCATCCAGGTTGCTGCGAAATTCATGATTTTGTTCTTTTTTATGGCTGCGTAGTATTCCATCGTGTATATGTACCACATTTTAAAAATCCAGTCCTCTTTTGATGGGCAGCATGGTTGTTTCCAGGTTCTTGCTATTGTGAACAATGCTGCGATAAACATACGTGTGCAGGTATCTTTTTTATAGAGTGATTTGTGTTCTTCAGGGTATATTCCCAGTAGGGGGATTGCAGGGTCATATGGAAGGTCAATTTTTAGAGCTTTTAGGAATCGCCACACTGCTTTCCACAGAGGTTGCACTAGTTTACACTCCCACCAACAGTGTAGAAGTGTTCCCTTTTCACCACACCCTCTCCAGCAGCTGTTATTTTTTGAGTTGTTGATAATTGCCATTCTGCAGGAGTTAGGTGGTATCTCAGTGTGGTTTTGATTTGCATCTCCCTGATGATTAGTGAGGTTGAGCATTTCTTCATGTGTTTGTTGGCTGCTTCGAATGTCTTCTTTTGTGAAGTGTCTGTTCATATCTTTTGCCCATTTTATAATGGAGTTGTTTGTTTTCTTCTTTTCAGTACGTTTCAGTTCCTTGTAGATCCAGGATGTTAAGCCTTTGTCAGACCTAGAGTTGGCAAAGACTTTTTCCCAGTCTGTAGGCTGTCTTCCTGCTCTCTTGATGGTTTCTTTGGCTTTGCAGAAGCTTGTCAGTTTAATAAGGTCCCATTTGTCTATCTTCTCTCTTAAGTCCTGTGGGGTTACAATTTCAACACATCAATTAGGGGAAGACAAACATTCAGAATTAATTATTATCTCTTTCCTTGGAATTAAAATATTCATATCCTACAAAATAAAAAAATATTGGATGTGGGAGGGCTGGAGAAATAGAAAATCTACTAACCAGCTAAAAAAGTAAAGGAATAAGAGGCAGTTTCCTGGTACTATATGTTCAGACCTAGGAGATGTCATTGCTACTTGGACCACTGACTGGGACCACTACCTTCAGTGACTTGACTGCCACTTGTCTTCCTGGGACTAAAAATCAACAAACCCTGGATGGACCTCTTAGGCACCCACAGGTGTTGGCCAAATACCGGGAGAGAGACCTGCCCTCATGTTCTTCCACTCTAGTTGAGATAAGAAAATTCAGAGACAAAGAACCAAGGATACAACATGTTAAGACCAGAAGACACTGAGAGTTGGGAGGAGAAAAAAGTCAGTTCAGCTGGATGGTCAGAAGAGGTAGGATTCCCCCTTGGTCCTTAAAGCAACCTGGGCACCCTGATTTGAGGTAGCACTCCATTGTCACATTCAACCACATCGCTCACAAGTGAGAAAGTTCTTCCCTCTTCTACTCTTCTTCAGTCTCTGACTGAAGAAGGGGAATGTCTCAGTGGGCTGTGTCTTTAACAACTCTCTAACTCCCTTTTTATATGAAGGTAGAGCAGGCTTCTGACACAGAGCCTCCTTCGGGCCATAGAATGGCGTTTTCTTCATGTGGGAGTGATGTGAAATTCCTTCCTAAATTAATTTACTCAAGTCAAGAAAAAGCAGCTTGAATTAAAATATGAAGTATTTCAGTATGAAGCTGGTTTGGAGATTTGGCAAACTCATAAAGTCGGCAAAGCAATGTGCAAAGAAAACACACAATTCACACGTTTCTGTGGCAAGCTGCTGGTGAGGATTTTAATCGCTATTTTGCTCTCATGACAACTCATCAGAACTTATATTGAATGATTCCCATCTTACAGAGGAAAACACTGAGGCTCAAAGGTTGAAGCAACCAGCCTGCTATCATTCAACGATTAAGTAGTAGTTAGGATTCGAACTGGTTTCTATGTGATTCCAGGGACAGAGTTTATATCATTAGGCAGCACTGCCTCTTGGACTCATACCCTGGATTTTTAATGATCCCCGTTTCCTTCTGTGTGTCACTTAAAAGTCACACCTTCTTCTTCTGTCTAGTTTTCTTATTCCCATAATCTCTGATGAAAGGTCATGGGGAATGATGACCACATGCTTCCTCTGCAGAGGATGCTAATAAACAATCTTTCTCCTCTGCTGAAGTCTGCCAACATTCCTTGATCTTCCTTTGCTGCCTCTACCATCAAATGTGCCCCTAAGAGAAGTCATACAGCGGGACACTGCTGGCCCTCAGTCAAGTGTGTGGCTTGGTTGTTGTGTTTATTTGTCCTCAAATTTTTGCAAGTCAGCAGATGCATGACTTGTTGCTTTGAGACCTTACTGCTCACTTACATTTGGATTCAAAACTCAGCCGTTAAGAATATTGCAATTTATCTTAGATAAGCATCCCCTCAAGTTGCCTCTTCATGTGCTTTATGATTCTTTTGAAGATTGTTTTCCCTTAAATTCAGGGGATTTAAGAGAGAGTAACATAATATATTATGTAGTTTTCCATTATCCCAGAATTCCTTCCTCCCACCCACCCTGGTCAGTGAACACTCTGGACTTGCTCAGAAAAGTACTTTTCCAATGCTGTCCAAGGCTTAGCTGTGCACCCCTTTGTCACTGGGTGCTTCCTTCTAAGATGCACTGGAGGAGCTACCAGGCTCCAAATTCCCTACTTAAAGACAACAGACCTTGTATATAAAATTCCCAGTGAGATAAAATGACCACGATGCATTCTGAACTTTAGTGTTACCAAAAAAACTTGAAAAGAAATTGGCTGATCGCAAAAGAAATCTGACTGCAAGTCTTACAAAAATTGTTCAAGAGTTCTAAAGTTTTCTCCTGTGTTTTCTATTGTGGACATTTGCTATAATTGCCCTTTGGCACCCATTGTCCCTCCAGTTCTGGTGATGGACCCCATCTTCTCCTGGGAGACCACCCCTTTTTGTTCTCTGTCCATGTGGTTTGGATAGGGTTCCCAGGCCAAGCTTATGAGTCTGGACTAACCAATCAGAGCATCCCATCACCTTTAAGATAGGCTGAATAATGGTGCCCCCCAAAATGTCTATGTCTTGTTCCTCAGAACCTGTGAATGTGTCACCTAACACAGCAAAAGGGATTTTGCAGGTATAACTAAGGACCTTGAAATGGGAGATGATCCTGGATTATCCAGGGAGGGCCCAATGGCATCACAATGTGCCTATAAGAGGGAGGCAGGAGAGTGAAAGTCAGAGAAGATGGAACAATGGAAGCAGAGGTCAGGTTGGGGCAAGGCTTCAAACCAAGGCATTCAGGAAGCCTCTAGAAAATGGAAAAGGCAAGGGAATGGACTTTCCCCTTCAGCCTGTAGAAGGAATACAGCCCTTCAACCCATTTTTAGGCTTCTGATCTCCAGAATTATAAGCTAATAAAAGTGTGTTGTTTGAAACCACTAAGTTTGTGACAATTTGTTGCAGCAGCAACAAGAAATTAATACAACCTTACAGTAGCAATTGGTCTATAAACCAAGCCGGGTTGGTCAGAACCACTAAGATTCAACTCTGGGACTTTGGAGAGGGCTCTTCTGTTCATCAGTGGGGTTGCTGAGAGGATCCGATGAAGCTTGCAGTTACTAGCAGCCATTATTGTCATGAGGTAGAAGGTCTGTCCGGGAATGGAGAGCCAACATGGAGAAAGAAGTTGAAATAGACAGAGGAAGGTGAAACTAAGCTCCTGGATCCAGAACGACTCCCTGGACTTTTCGCCTGCATCCGCCCAAGACATTCTCATCTTTGCTGATGTTTCAAGGTAAGTTTCTTCCACTTGCAATCAAAAACATCCTGGCATGTTTTGTGTCCACTTATTGTGACATTGTAGTTGGCTGTTGTCAAGGTCATAGGTTGTCAAGAACACTGATGCAGAGGATGGTTGTTGTCTTAGGAAGCAGCAGCAGAATGATCATGTTGGTTGATTGGTCAGGGAATAAGAAGAGCTACTGAAATAAATATGTACAATTTTTCTAGAGAGTCTGAGATTCCACACTTCTAGCAGGCAAGACATGAGTGATTGTTCAAAACCATTTCTGGTGAAACTAGAAACTATGCAGGAAAGAGAGGAGTGAAGAGTAACCATTGGAATCCTGAAGCAGCCAGACTCGGTGGCTCAGCCTGTAATCCCGCACTTTGGGAGGCTGAGATGAGTGGATTGCCAGAGCCTGTGGGTTCAAGACCCGCCTGGGCAACTTAGCGAGACCTCATCTCTACAATAAATCAAAAAAAAATTAGGCGGGCATGGTAGCGCACACCTGTAGTTCCAGCTACTTGGAAGGCTGAGGGACGGAAGGATCACCGGAGCCCAGCAGGTCGAGGTTGCGGTGGCTGGGAGCAGCCACTGCACTCCAGTCTGGGCGACAGAGTGAGACTCCAACTCAAAAATAAAAAATAAATTAAAAAAAGGAGTCCTGAAGCAGCGTGTTCTATGACCATTTAATGCAACATCTACCCAGAGCCTTATGGTTGTGTGGCACAAATAACACACCCATACCTGGACCACTTCCTGCAGAAGAGCACAGGGGTACCATCTTTCAACAGCATCAGCCTGTAGGGAAAAGTTTAGAGAAAGTAGATTTGTTTTTGGAATCTCCATCCTGCATTTTGGTGCTCATTTTATTTGAGCAATTTCTCAAACTCATACCTTTCCCATGACTCCCAGAAACCCCCACCCAGACCATGTGCACACACACACATACACACACAAACACACACTCAACTTATTTCAAACATGTGTGCATTTTAGCTGATATCTCCAGTGCCTGGCTAAAGATGGGAATTTCAGGCATCCTAGCAGATTGATGGGAGAGATGCTTTTGAGTAAGTTAAGTCAACATGTCACAAACACATCTGCATGTTTTATGTTTGAAGTAGGCTTGACTTTTATCAGAGGAGTTTTTCACAAACTGTATCCTTCCAAATTTTATAAGGGAGAGACCTCCCAAAACAATTAATTTATTAAAAATTGTGTTTATTCTTACATGTCAAAACTTCAGTCACCTTCAAAATGCTCTCCATTTGATGCAATATGCCTATCAAGACACCTTTTTCACTGCTCAAAAGAGTTTTTGAACTCATCCATTTTTATGACTTTTAGTGCTTCTGCTGCTTTTTGTTTCACCTCTTCGACATCAGCAAAACATATCCCTTTGAGGACTTTTTTTTCATCAGGGAAAACAAAAAAAGTCACCTGGGGTAAGACAGGGTGAATAGGGAGGGTGAGGTACATGGATCATGCTATTTTGGGTCCAAAACTGCTGAGCACTGAGCACAGTGTGGACAGGTGTGTTGTCCTGATAGAAGAACCAATCAATCACCTGTTTGCCACAACTCAAGACATTTCTTGCACAAATCATGATGTAGCCTTCTCAAAACTTCCAGATAAAAACCTTTGGGGGAAGCCTGTACTACAAGAAGTCTACCCTACAAAAGATAATTCTGTTTTTTGGAGGGTCCTCCCATGCATAGTGGTAAGTTCCTGTGTTCACCAAATGCAGCCAGTCACTGGACTGGGAAAACTTGCTTCCAGCAGCTGTCAAATACCCCGATCTGTTTATAGGATAAAAATATTCATGTAAACATTCCTCATTAAGATGGACAAGATTGCACAAAATCTTGTCCAAAGTCACTTTAAATCCCATCACAAATGCTGCCCCTTCTCGCAAGTTCTACCTGATTCATATGTTTAAAAGGAATACGTTGTGATACTCTTATAGTTGCTGAAACATTTAGACTTTCAGTAAGGCATAAAGGTAGCACTCATGGGCTTTGGAGTCAAGCAAACCTGGATTAAAGTATCCCCTTTCTTCTTGCCTAGTTTTGTGACCTTCTTGCCTAGCTATGTGACCTTCTTGCCTAGCTATGAGACACTTCTCCTCTCTGAATCTGTTTCCTCATCTGTAAAATGGGAATAATGATAGTATATACCTAGCAGGGTTGTTGTACAGATTAAATGAGAAAATGTAGGCAAAGCATTGAATAAGTGTCTGGAGCAAAATTAATGAGCTATTAATAAATGTCACCCAGCAGTGGTAGTAGTTGTAGTAATCGTAGTTGTGTTCAAACTTTTTGTCTTCCACCAGATTGGAAGTCTTGTGAGGATGGTGTATGAGTTATCCATTGCCACAATAATGTGTGCTACAAACATTCCTCAGCAAAATGTCTGTTGGCTAGGCATCTCTGTGCTCTTGCTAGACTCACCCATCTGTCTGGGGATTGGCACTGACGGACCCAGGTTAATTTTGACTGAGACAACAAGAATGACTCAGCTCTGCTACACACAACCTAACACTCAAGCCCTTTGCAAGTCTTTCTTGGTACCATGAAAATCCCAGTGCTAAAGCAAGTGTTATGGTCATGGCTTTGTGACTTGGGAGGGCATACCATGGTCACATGGGAAGGAGCATGCATGGTAAGGGAGGTGTGAAGAATTCGGGTCACTTGCAATCTACCACAAGCTGGAAATAAAATTCTACAATGTACCTAAAATGATATCATGATCCTGAGAAATCCATTTGTAAGTGTTGGCTGAGTTGAACCTGAATTTGAGCTCTATTAAGTTGCAGATATTAAACATCACAAGCAGTGGTTTAAAATAGAGAATTTATAGAGTTCAGGTGATTGATTGTTATTGAGATTTGTGGGTTTATCCCTCCAAAACAGCTAGCTTTATTTCCTTCCATGGAGCTGTTTAAACTTGGTTCCCAGGGTCAGAGACAAAGATATGAAACTTGCTTACATTCCTTTGTAAGTCACCTCCTTTTCCTCCTCCCTCACACCTGGGGAACAGTTCAGAATAGGAAGAGAAGTAAGGAAATGAATGTGAGAGGGAGGTGAAAGCCAATGAGATAGAGGAGAAGGGGTGGTTGGGATTGGCAGAAGGGGGAAAGGCAGACAGAGCCTAAGTGGGTCACCTGTTTCTGGAACTTTCAATATTTAGAATAAGGAATGGACTTCACAGAACTCCTCAAGTCAGGGCACAGACGCATTTTCTTCTGAAAGAAATTTCACAGTTGTGTTTTTAGTGAGCCCAAAGTCTCCTCAAAAGGATACAAGTCAAACAAAAGAATAATGCAATCAAGTCTGGAAGTCATAACTCAAGTTTAGAAATCCAGAGAGGGCAGGATATGACCTGATACCTTCTCAGAGACTCGGAGCCCTGAGACACAGCAAAATCCCCTGCTAGAAGACGGTGATGGATTGGGGAGGAAATGGAAATAGTCTGGCTTTTTTTTTCATAACCTCAGGATTAAACTCTTAGTTTACAGAGATGTCAACTAATATCACAGTGAAAATACATTTAAAAGCATGTGATATTTGTTCCTTTATTCATTCAACTATTTATTATGCAACTACTTATAGTCAGACACTGTTATAAGGACTGAGATTATAACCAGCAAAAAGATGGTGCCTTCATGATGCCTCTAAGCTACTGATAAGAAAGACGACAAGACAAAACAAAGAATTAATATGATGCTGGGTCTGGATAAGCCTTCTGAAGAAAAATACAGGAAATGGAAGGGACAGAGAAAGACAAGTAGGGTGGGGAGAGAGGTGTCATTTTGAACAGAGTAAAGAGGAAAGCCATTTGAGTAGAAACCCAATGAAGTCAAGAAGACAGCCAAACCACACAGACATGGCAGAGCATTCCAGACAGGTGGAACTGTATGGAGGGAACAGACTGGGTGTGTTCTGGGAAAAGCAATAAGATCAGTCCATTTTGACTCTTCACAGGACCATTGTCTCTTCCTTCAGATCACAGATCAAGATCAGTTTCTTGGGGAAAAACTCTTCTGACTTCTCAGGCTATGATGAGTCCCCCATTATTGATGATCCTGAGAAGACCCAGGACTTTTTATAGCATTCTTCATAAGTCCTGAAGATGCTTATGTCTGCAGTGCCTATCTCTGTGATGATCTGGTGAGTGTCTATTACCCCTGAAACATTTCTAAAAGCCACATTTCTAGAACACTCCCTGTTCTCTGCTGTGGCTTCAGTACTGAGACTGGGCCTCAATACTTTGTAGATATGCCACATATATATCCAGTGCCTTCCCTATATTCGTTCATTTAATCCTCACAACAATTCTGCTAAGTGGGTGCTGAAACCAAGACTCAGAAGAGGAAGTGACTTTCTGAAACCACACAGCTAGGTAAGGAGTGGATAGAGTGGTAGGAATCACAATTTTCATTTGACTCCAAAGCCCAACCAACATGGCTCACCCTCCTGATAGGTGATCGGACAAGGACAGACACATCATCCAGTCAGAGTAAGTATCATACCAACAACATAGGCTGGAGTTTCCCAGAGAGAGAAGTCTTCTTCCCTTGGGGAGCCCAAGGTTGAATGAAGGTGAGGCCATGGAAGACAGACTAGAGTTCTGAGGGACCACATTCAGTGACATTGTTGGAGGTACTGGGTCATGTGGAAGACATTTATATAAGAGCTACCCTGTGTTAACCTCTAACTGACCAATGATCAGCCTACAATCAAAATTGAATATCAACCAATCAGAACTGCCATGTTTCAATTCCTCATTTGCATGGCAGGAACTCTAATGCATAACAAGAATCCTAATCCTAACCAAAAAGAGGCCAGCCCTGCTATAAAAACACCTCAAACTACTGGTTTGGCACAGATAGCTCTTCTATCACTGTGCTACCTGCTGCTTCCTTGCAGTGCACTCAGTAAACCTGCTCTTTTCTACGCTGGTCTGACTTGAGTGGATTCTTTCACTGTTCACGACTCCAACAGGTCATGCCTCACCTGAACCAGACATACAGGTTGCTACCACCAAATTAAGTCACTACCCCTGCCCCCGACAGGTATTGCTTCACCAAAACCAGACATGCATCTAGACATCACAGCCTTTATGTTCTAGGCCAGTTTCAGTCTGTGTCTTTCCCTTGCAACAAAAATACTTTCTAGCTGATACAACATGTTGGCATTGGTCATGATCATCAATACTGGGGTGTTGCTTTCACAGAAATTAAGATATAAAGTCAGTTAAAATACATGTGTCCTGCATGTATTCTATCAGAGTTGGTTATATCAAGTGTTCTAGAAAGATTACTCCTGGTTCCATACCCTGCCGCCACCTTCTACAACCTTCTCCAAAGTTCAGTTCTCTGGTAGACCAGCCATCCCCACTCCCTGCTATGGCCACCAGGGCCCAAGCTGACCCAGAAGGAATGAGATGCCTGGTGATGCTTGTGATAAGAAGATCCTAACCCCATGCTTGCCTTTTACTCAATACAGTGAATAAATAATTAATTCATGCCAGATGTAAAAGTCAGGCACATGATAGCAGTTAAGCCCACAAGAGAAGAACCTATCAATCACCAGAAACTCAGAACAGTGTGCTTGTGCCCAGGGGCATGCAGAAGTGTGACATACTCTTTGTGCTTTAAAAGACTGTGATTTGCCGGGGAGATAAAGCAAAAGACAGGGAATTGTTAGAGAACAATGCAAGACAGATGCAATCAGAGGTGAGGTGGCATCTTCCAGCCACCAGGGCAGTAAGCCCCCAGAAGAGGTGGCCGGTTCTCAATAGCCTTCCAGGGACCCTGGGTCTTGCACCTACCATCAAGTGTTCCACCACCGTGATTTTTGCCATAACTGAGTATTCCTCCATACCATATTCACATAATATTTTTCTTTCACTTGAGAGCATTTTTTCCCCTCATAATTTTTGCTTCAGAGACTATGTCAGTTACCCAAATGGAAACCATGTGCAGTAAATAGAAAGTAATTATAAAATTAAATATAATGAAAGCACAGAACACCATCATCAACCATCTAACTAGATATGGTTGTTTGCCACAGACACTCAGCTCTTGATGAGCCTTCTCTTCCTGTTTTGAGAGGTGTTAAAGATAGCTATCATCAGACAGAGCATGCCCTGGAGACAATCAGGATTAGGACGGAAGGTGGGAGCAGTCTTATCATTATATGATTCAGTATCAATGTCTGTCTGTGCAACATATACAATGATCTCCTGCACCACACTTGAGCACGCCCACAGGTAGCTGGGGGGAAAGGACCCAGCACCACCTTTGGGGCATATTGCTTAGCTTCCAAGTCTGAGTTATCTTCTTGGAAAAATGGTCACACTAATGATACCTTCCCAGCTGCAATGTCACTGCTCCCCTCCCCGAGTGGTTGAGTGACTGACCCTAGCTTTATCCAGGGCTTATTCATTCAGCAAACACTTAAGGGTGCCTCTTTGGAATCAGTTACTGTACTGATTGGTGCCTTTGCCCTCTAAGAGTTTATGTTTTAGCGGGGAGGCAAAGGTAAGATGGCAAATGACAATGATTGGAAGGATAAGTCCTAGGTGTTAGTACAGGGCAATCCAACCTTGTCTGGGGAATCAGAGAAGGCTCCAGAGAAAGTACCCTTGTCCTGAAAGGTGAGGGAAAGTGAACAGCCAAGAGGGAACATTCTGTTATGTAAATGAGCAGGCCTGAGCAGCCAATGGGAGAGCAGTTCCAAGCACCTGACTTGGGCGAGGTCACTTCCCAGACCTGGGAATTTCCAGCCAGGGTTCCCTCCATGGTGGATAGAGGCCAAGCAGGCCCCACCTGGCACTGGTTGATCATAGGTGAGGGTGTGGCTATGTTCCAAAGGGCTGCCCGATAGCTGCTTGGCAGGTGCTCCAGGGAAGTGCTGCTGTGGTTCCTCCATTCCAGTGCCCAGCGATGCTCATTGCTAACCACAGAGCAACAGAAGCTGAGGTCAGGCACAACCAGAAGTCGACTCTGGAGCAACCCTAGTTTGCAAAAAAATCACTTCTTTTGCAAAATGTGGAAATCATTTATAGAGTGAAAAACTTTGTGTCCAGTCTGATGCAAGGAGACCAGCCAAGAATTCTGCTTTGGCTCCCACATGATGGCTCAGGAACAGCTTTCCACCACAGCAATCCTGAGTGAGACTCAGACACGGGAAGGATGTGGTTTACCTTCCGCAAGGCCAGATATGAAACATAGGAGGTTGGTTCCTGTGAAGTTATGCACAAATCATAACCCAGTCTTATGTGTAAAAGCTATCAATTATTGAGTCTCTGCCATGTGCCAGGCACCATGCTAAACTCTCCCATACTGCATCTCATTTTGTCTTCTTTTTTTTTTGAGTTGGAGTCTCACTCTGTGGCCTAGGCTGGAGTGCAGTGGTACATTCACAGCTACCCCAGTGTTGACCTGCTGGGCGATCCTTCCACCTCAGCTTTCCAATTAGCGGAACTACAGGTGCATGCTACCATGCCCAAGTAATTTTTTATTTTTTGTAGAGATGAGGTCTTGCCAAGTTGCCCGGGTTGGTTATCTTCTTTTCAACTGTGAGGTGGATACTTATGATCCCCTTTCACTGTCTGGAAATGAGGCATGGAGAGATCAAATAACTGGACTTAGGTCATAAAGCTAAAAACTGGGAGTGCTATGGCCAGAATTTAGGCCTGTTTGATGCCAAATCCAGGCATTCATCACCCTCTGGAGCCCTCTCATCGGTGGCAGCACATCCTTGCTCTGGCATCTCCCCAAGAAGGGAGGAAGCTTCTTGAATCTAAGAAGCATGCTGTCATCACCCTTATGTCCCCAGCATCCCCCAGGACCTGGCAGCTGCTGGTACCCAATTGAAGCTCATCAGATGAGTTTGCAGAACTGAGCTGATGTCTGCAAATGAGTGAACAAGGAGTGGTTGGTGCCAAGATGTGCTCTACTATCTGGAGGTTATCTCACATGGAAGTGAACCTAGCTTCTCCTTTAGAGGAGAAAGCAAGAGTCCCCTGGCCTTGGGGATCTATGTGCCTACCTCCGCCTGGAGCAGACTCAATACGGGCAGGTGCCATCTTGGGAGCAGAGGCTGAGAACATGCAGGTGGAATCACAGACGCTACAGCAACACCTGACATTATAAGGGTTTCTTTAGCCTCTCCCAACATTGCCCCCAAGTTCATTTGCTCAGAAGCAAGGGCAACCACCCATAGGGAAGCTATAAGCCCTAGAATCTACCGTGAGTCTGAAATGTTGAAGATTCCTGAAAAAGTCTGAGGGCTTCTCAGTCTCCGACTAGTGTTTCTTCAGATGGAAGGTGGGTGAGTCTGACTTTGTAAGCAGCTGGTATTTATTTGCTGTTGACCCATTCATTCACTCCCATGTGTTCAACACAGGTGTCTAGTAATGGCCTACCCAACAGTGAGATACACAGACTTAGAATGAATGGCCCTTGACTCCATAAGCTTCTTAAGTTGACAATGGTGATCTGGACTCTGAGGTGCAAAAATACAGAAATTACCCTCTCACAGTTGGAAATCTAAAATCAGAGTGTTGGCAGGGCCACACTTTCTCCAGATGGTCCAGGGGAGAAGACTTCCTGGGACCTTACAGCTCTAGGAAGCCACTTTTGGTGGCTCCAGGTTGGGGGTGGCATAACTCCAGCCACTGCCCCTGTCTTCACATGCCCTGTTCCTCCCTGTCTTTTCCCCTTTTCTTCTCTTATGAGATCACTTGTCATTGGATTTAGGCCCCACCCCAATTCAGAATGATCTCATTGTTTAACTTAATGGCAACTGCTGAGATCCTTTTTCCAAATAATATCACAGTCACAGGTTCCACCATCAATCCACTATAGCCTGCTCTCCAAAATTCATGTTCATCCATGTGCAAAACATATTTGCCCCATCTTAACATCCCCAAAATCTCACTCCATTACAGCATCAACTCTTGTGTCCAAAATCACATCTAAATATTGTCAGCTCAGAAGCTTCAGATTTCATCGTATAAATCATGTATGGGTGAGACACTGAGTATGATCTATTCCTGGGCAATATTTCTCTCCATGTGTGGACCTGTGAGCCTAGAAAACAAGTTCTCTTCTCCAAAAATACAATGGTAAAACAATGCAAAATATAATGATTGAATAGAATAGACATTCCCAGTCCAAAAGAGAAAAATTGTAATAAATAAAGGGGTCATTGGCACAAGCAAATTAAAGATCCAGCATGACATATTTTGAATGTTTAAGGCCTGAGAACAATTCTCTCTGGTTTTCTGCTCTGCCCTCTGGACCCAGGCCCCACCCCTGTGGCTCTCAGCACCACCCTCTGACCCAGGTCCCACCCCTGCTTCTCTCATCCTCTGGGCTCAGGCACTGCCCCTGTGGCTCTCAGCACAACCCTCTGGGCCCAGACTCCACACCCATCTCTTCACTCAGCCCTCTGGGACCTCTAGCTGCTTGTAGAGAATGGGTTGTATTGATCAAGGATGGAAGCCAGGGAAACTAGCAGGGATGCTTATGTAGACAAAACAGGAGATGACGGTGGCTTAATTTGGGGTTATGGTGATAGGAATAAAGACTTATGTTCAGGTCAGATTAAGAAAATATTGTGGGTGCAGAGCAATGGATTGACATTGGGAGGCAGAAGGGCGAAAAAAAGGAAACCAAATGCCTGCTAGGATTTGAGCCGGAAACTTGGTAAGAGGGAATGGATGCAGAGGCCTTTTGAAATGTATGAAGTTGTGTGTGAGTGAAGGGAAGTCTTCATACCCTTTCAGTACCTGCATTTAGAGAGTGGGCAGCCCCCGCATACCAGATTAGACAGTCACATTCCCAAAACCTTTTCTTCAGCCCTCAACTGTCTTCTCTCTTTCATTACAATCTTCATCTTTACTTCAAACTCCAAGCATATTTCCCCTAGAAGAGTTTTGGGGGCAGAAGAGCAAAGGAGGCTGACCCTATAACCCAATGTGTTGAGAGGGTCTTCCTCCTGCTGCTGGGCTCTCTGTCCCCCATCCCTAGTGACACTGTTCTTGGCTGGCCTACCCCAGACACCCTCCACCAGGCCACCAAATGGACCCCAGGCATCGGCTACATTACCTGCTCATTCACAACAGGCCATTCATCTCAACACCACATCATTTGCGGTTTGAAATCATCCTGGCACCGGTTGACATTGCTGCTCTCAACTGGTCAAAGGCAAGAGAAAGTGACAAATAAAAACCTTTTGCAAAGACATATTAACATGAAGAAGTATGCACAGTGTACACATTTCACACTTTGAGGAGATTGGGGGTGACTTTGAACTGCCGGCCCTGTGGGCAGATTTCAAGAATGGCCAGGAAAGGCTGGGATTTACCATATTTTAATTCTTGCTTTGATTTCTTTCCAAATGTCCTTTATTAAGGAATGTCTGATCATAACAGTGGGCTTGAGGGTCTTTCTACAGCAGAACCTTAATGCAATCGACAAAAATACTGGTTACCACTTCCCAGGTGCCAGGCATTCACTCACAGTATCTGTAATATACAGCAGCCCAGGAAGGTTATTTTATCCCTATTTTACAGATGAGGAAGCTGAAGCTTAGAAAGGCTCAGAGACTTCACCACAGTCTTAAAGGGAGAGGTTGGATGTGGAATCTGGGTTTAGGAGTTGTCAGCAGATGGATTGCATTTAACACTTCAGTATAAGCTCACCCTGGAAATAAATGTGGATCAAGAAGACTTCTGAGGCTGAGACCTGAAGTGATACAAAGTTTGAGCTGGAAAGAGGAAGAACATCCAGAACAGGGGACTGAAAAAGAGAATGCAACAGCCATTCAACCCCACTGGGCCATGGCTCCCCAGGGATAAGGAGTGTCAGGGTGGTAAGAGATTCCAGCCGCCATTCATCCACTGGCGCATCAACGTGCTTAGCCCCAAATAGGAGGTGAGTCATGGGCTGGGCACCTCCAAGATGCTCCCTGGCTAGTGGAGGAGCCTAGTAGTGCAAAAATTATTGAAACATTCATAATTTTCCTACAACATGCCAAGATAGGCAAGTTTCAAATAGGAATTGATGGAAACCAACTCACCAGGTCACTTGGGTCAATATGGCTGCCTAGTTATACTGATCAGACTAATCCCAGTACATTAAAAAAAGAAAGCCAGTAGGCAGTACTGAGATACAAAACAATGAAAACATCTGGGCACCATTCTCAAAAACTTTGCAATCTGGTGAAATAGCTACAGAGGCACAGAGAACGTAGATGCCATAAATATATGACAAATTTAAAGAATGCATAAATACAGGAAAAGTTACTGATAGCTGCTCCAAAGTAAATGTGCTAGTACTTATCAACAAGGTACATGTGCTAGTACTTATCAACAAGGGTGCCAATACCATTCAATGGAAAAAAGACCATCTTTTCAAAAAATGGTACCGAAGGAAAAGGATGTCCACATGTAAAAGAGTAAAGCTGGACCCTTACTTAATGCCATCTATCAAAATGGACTAAAAATGAACCAGAGCCCTAACCATAAGAGCTAATACTAGGAAACTCTTAGAAAGAAACATAGGAGAGCTTCATGACATTATTTTTGGCAGTCATTTCTTGGATATGACACTAAAGGCACAGGCAACAAAGGAAAAAGAAAACAAATTGGGCGTCATCAAAATTAAAAACTTTTGTGCATCAAAGGACACTATCGACAGAGTAATAAGGCAGTTCACAAAATAGAGGAAGGTATTTGCAAGTCATGTATCTAAGAAAAGATGAATATCCTTTAGCTATATAAACCTCCTAACACTCAACAATAACAAAATCTGATTCAAAAATGGCAAAGGACTTGAATAGACTTTTCACTAAAGAAGATATACAAATGGCCAATAAGCACATGAAAAGAAGTTCAACATCAGTAATCATTAGGGAAAAACAAATCAATGAAATAGCATTTCACACCATTAAGGATGACTATTATCAAAATAACAGAGAAGAACAAGTGTTGGTGAGGATGTGAAGAAATTGGAAGCCTTGTGTACCACTGGCGGGAATGTAAAATGATGTAGCTGCCACAGAAAACAGTATGGCAGACCTCAGAAAACTAAAGATAGAATTGCCGTATGATGCAGCAATTCCATTTCTAATTATATACCCCCCTAAACTAGAAGCAGGGACAGAAACAGATATTTGTACATCTGTACTTACCGCAGTATTGCTCATGTTAGCCAAAAGTTAGAAGCAATCCAAACATCCATTGATGGATGAATGAATAAGCAAGATGTAGTGTACACATGCGATATTTTCACACTGTCTTTAAAAGGAAGGAAATTCTCACTTTGGGAGGCTGAGGCAAGTGGATTGCCTAAGCTCACAGGTTTGAGACTAGCCAGGGCAGCCTCATCTCTACAATAAAATAAAAAATAGCCAGACATGGTAGCACGTGTCTGTAGTTCTGGTTACTCAGAAGGCTGAGGTGGAAGGTTCACTGGAGCCCAGAAGGTCAACGCTGGAGTGGCTGTGAGCATGCTACTGTATTCCAGCCTGTGGGAAGGAGTGAGACTCCAACTCAAAAAAGTTTTTAAAAAGGAAGGAATTTATGATATATGCTCCAACACGGACAGACCTTGAAGACATTGTGCTAAGTGAAAGAAGCCAGTTACAAAAGGACACGCACCATATAATTCCACTCCCATGATGTACTTAGGGTAGTCAAATTCTTAGAGACAGAAAGTAGAAGGGTGGCTGCCAGGGGCAGAGAGGGCAGGGGGATGGAAAGTTAGTGTTCAGTGGGCACAGAGTTTCAGTCTGGGAAGACGAAAGAGTTCTGGAGATGAATAATGGTGATGGTTGTGGTCATGGGGTGCATAATGACTTAGGTCAACGACAGGTATACGAGACTGACTATATGATGGTGGTCCCATAAGACTGTAATACTTTACTTTTACTGTACCCTTCCTCTGTTTAGACACGCCAGTGTCATTGTGCTACAATTTATAGTATTCAGTATCATCACATGCTGTACAGTTTTGTAGCCTAGGAGCAGTACAGTCACACCACATATCCCAGGTGTGTAGTGGGCTGTGCCATCTAAGTGTGTTCCCACTCTATGATGTTCACACAAGGGCGGAATTGCCTAGCGGCACATTTCTCTGAATGGCTCCCTGTTGTGATGTGACACATGACGACATAGCAATGTGAATTGACTTAATGTCTCACAAGTGTACACTTTAAAAAAGGATTAAAATGGTTAAATGTTTTATGTATTTTACTGGAAGTTTTAAAAACAAATTTTAAAAAAGGGAAAAGACTCAGATCTCTTGGGCATATACTTTTTATTCAAAAGAAAAGAAAAAAGAACAAATAATAGCTCCCCGTCACCCTCCAAAAGACACTACCAATGGCAGAAGTGGCCAAGTAAGTGGGTTTTTCAGAATACTTTAGTCAAAAGCCACAAAGCCATCAAGGGAAATCCTAAGTCTTTGAAAAAGTAATTAAGGCAAATCATCTCTTCCTTCTCTTTGCTCCCCTACAGAGCACAAGTGGTCTGTGGTGACCCTGCTCAAAATCTTTCTCCCATCAATGCTTGAAAGGGTAGATGAGGCCAAGCCTGTGACCCTGGAAAAGGACCCCTGAAACTCAATCCTGGTTCATTTTATCATGTGATGCCCAGCACAGAGTAAGGCACTTGGAATGTGACCAGAAAATTCTGTTTGAGTGACATGCTGGGGTTGACTTCAACTTTTACAGAGGCTGTTTTAGGAAGGGCAAAGGTGGGAATTTTAAAGATAAAAGAGGTGCCAAGAAAAAGTGATGTTCCAAATTTCTTAGGAAAAAATGGTCAGGAGAAAATAAAGGAAACTGGTTAAGAAATGGGAGGGCACAAACCTCAATGTAGCAATCATTTTGCATTTAAATCCAGTACCGGCTTTGCCAGCAACTGCTCTCCACGAATGGGAAACCAAGATGGTACAAAGCGGCTGTGGCACCAACAATTAACCAGACACAATTTTGTTATAGACTAAAGTCTTTCTTTCTCTGGGTGGAACATTGGCAAACTGCATCATGTTGGTTCAACAGATGCTTGAAGACTGCCTTCCCGAGGGGGTGGTCTCTGCACCCAGGCAAGAGGATGCCCCATGTCTTCCAAAGAAGATAAACCTCTGTGTCTATTTGTGACTGAAATTCCTCTAATGGGTTTCCTCTCCCTTCCTTTGAGGTCCCCCGAGTTATAATTTTTAAACTTATCTGACCTTTGGACAGACCCAACTCTCTTACTCAGTTCCTCTCTCTTGAGGGGAATCAGTATTTCCAGTTAAGGAGTTCTTTTGATGTTCAGGTACATTACATGATAAATTGTTCCAGAGAGTCATCAATGATAGAAAACAAGACTATTTTCTAGTTACATGGGGTTTTTGTTTAACTTAAATATTTATTCTGTACCAATCTCTTAGATTTCCCTGAAAAATCTGTTTTTAAATATATGTTTGCATGGCTTCATACAGGTAGGACCTTGGCTTAACCAATGGTTTGATCAAATCAGATTTAAAACATGGCATATAGAACAATTGATCTTGCTTGGTTTCTTGGTGTTTTTTGTTCTCCTGCTCTGGCTAATTTAATTAATTTTAAAGCAAACCTTTTTTATGTGGCATTGAGGAATGTATGATTGCCTCTCGACATTTTCTCTTGACACTGCCCTCCTTCCTGTTTATGAAAGGTGTACATGTGTTTGGGGTAAAAAGGAGGTAGCAAAGATGAGTGGAAACTTCTCTCAGGGGACTAACAAAAAATTTCAGACAAACCAGGGTTAATGAGATTTAAGGTGTAACTGAGAATAAGCAGTCAGCTATAAGATTTTTAGATTTTTTTTTCCCATAGGTACATTTTTTCAACAGAGTCAAGAATGTTGACGCTTTTTCTGGCAAACAGAAAAGATTTGTGGGAAAGGCTAGATGAGGTTGGTGTTTTTGTTTGTTTGTGCTTTTGTTCGGTCTCACAATAGAGTTATGAACAAGATTTCATGGTTAGCAGTAGCATTAGACACTTGGGGAAGCAAGGCATAAGTTTCATGAGAAAATACTTACATAAACCAAAAATTAGGCCAGGGTTTGTGTAAATAAGCTTGATGAAACAATAATTCTGAAATAAGTTGAAACCAATTCCATGGTGTCATTAATGTCCAAAGCTGTCCTGATTCGGTGGAGAAGACAGTGGTGTAATCAGGGACTATCCAAAGTCAAAAGCCAATTAAATAACTAAGATGCTGAAAGTCTGGTCCCCTCGGGCTAAAGTGACTGGAAAATTCAACCTCCAAGGGTATCTCTGAGACTTTCACACCTGCAAAGTGATGGAGAAAAAAGCTTGCATTCCAGTGACAGAATCCAATTAATTCCAGGATCCATTGTAAACAGTCAGCTGTGTAACTTTGGCAGAAAGCAAATTTGTCATCTCAAGAGGAATTCGACTTTCTAAACAAATAAGTGTGATTAGGATGATAAGCAAACTTCTGCCTTCTTCAAACCCCTTTATTATTAAGAGAGTGTAAGATAAAGACAGGGTGCAAATTTGAGCAAGATGGGAAGTATTCAGGAAGAAATTAAATGACTCCAAACAGACCAGCGGGTGAGTAGAGACTGGTGGCCTTGGATGAATGAAACCAATTTATCTCCCAGAAGCTCTTGGAATGCAAATAGCTCGGATCAGCTTCAATTTCTACATCTGAAGATGGAAACTATCTCCTAAATCATAAGTAACACAAGGAGCAAAAACTGGATGTCCATTTCATTTCATTTTATCTTTTTTTTTTTGATGTTCTTATCATCTAATCCTCATTGTACATTTTATAGAAGATGTTCAAGAAATTCTTCAAAATGAGACATTGCAGGTTTGTTTACATCAGTGGTTCTCCATTGGGGTGACTTTCCCCCCAGGGAACACTTAGCAATGTCTGGATATGTTTTTTGATGGTCACAACTGGAGTGGAGGGGGGTTATTGGTTGCTGGAACACAGATGGTAGAGTCCAGGGACACTGTTGACCATCTCATACTGCAAAGGACAGCCACTACAAAGAAGTCTCTGGTACTGATGTCAATGCTGAGACACCTGTGCCCACTGAACTATACATTTTAGAGCATCCATTTGGTCAGTCAGCAAACCCTGACTGAGCAGTCCTTTGCACAGCAGGATCTATACATGATTCGCAGGGGAAACTGTCGCTTTCAAGGGACAAAATTTAACTTGGGTAAACTCAGGCAGGACAGGGAATCCATTGGCTCTAGTAGCGAGTAGCAATGCCTAAAACCTTTAATGAGGTAAGTCTACCTGGTCCCACACATGACTCTGCTAAGATAGAGCAACACGTTCTGAAGGAAAACTCAGGTAGGCCCCATTTGTTGTGTTTCATCCTTCCAAGGCCATCTGCCTCATTCAGGCAGAAGAACTTGTGTTCCTCAACAGTGGAGTGAGAGGACAGAAGAGCTTTGAGCTCTTTGATTCTCTATTGTCTTGTAGATTTGCTTTACGACGGGTTAATTCTCCTCTGGGGTTTGAACTTTTCTCTGGAAAATAGTGGCAAAAATGAATGCAATTTATACACAGCATAAATTTAAAACTCCTGGAGCTTAAGCATGTACACTGTGCAATATGGTGCCACTTGGAGATGTTTCGTATGGCCCTGCTGACAGCACAACACTGAGAGGGTGTCTGGTAGGATTTGCAGCATCTGTAAGTCCTAAGAGATTTGGTCTAGCATAGTCCAAACTAACATCTTCCCTTTGTCCTCAAGTTAAAACTATTTGATTTTCCCTCGTATCCATTTTTCACCTAAATGAGCTGTAGGCTCTTCACTGATGAGAAGAATGTGACTAAAAATGTTCTGATAAACAAAGAACTGAGTATCACATGTTTTCACTCATAGCAGACCCTGAAAAATTATCATAATACTATAAGAAAAGGATTGGCAGTAGTGGGAAACTGCCAGGGGGTGGTGGGATTGACAATAGTGGGAATCTGCTGGGGGGGGGGCACACTTCATTAGCAAGGGTACCTGCATAATGAACATTTGTATACGTAATCTTGAATTGTACATATTTAAAATTAACAAATTTTAAAAATAAAAAAAAATGTTCTGATAATTGCAGTGAGCAAAAGGCAGATTGCACACTTATATATCACTGCTTCTTCCACAGCCAAAAAAAATTTTACTTTTATTTTAACTTTTTTAGAGATGAGATCTTATTATGTTGCCCAGGTTTGTTTCAAACTCCTGGTCTCAAGTGACCTTCTCACATCAGACTCCTCAGTAATGGGGACAACAGGCACATGCCACCATGCCCGGTTAATTTTTTTAACTGTTTCATAGAGACAGAGTCTCACTATGTTGCCCAGGCTGGTCTCGAACTCCTGGCCTCAAGTGATCCTCCCACCCCAGCCTCCCAAAGCGCTGGTATTACAGACATGAGCCAATGTGTCTGGCCTCAGCCAAAAATTTAAAACTCATTTGAGTTCAACAAGACATTCACCCAAGAACCCAAGAAAGCAAGTATCAGAAAGTTTTAGATGCCCCCTTTTAAAACTATAAAGTTTGCTGAGTTCAAACAAGTTACAAACTCTTTTCTCAAGAGGTTTTAACAGGAAAGCATGACCACATGGTGGATTTGCATTTTGAGGAGTCACACTGACTATGTTGTGCCTTGGTTGGAAGCTCATCATTTAAAAATCACCCATTTCTTGTAAAATATGGAGATTTTTCCTCATTCTGTACAGGTGGACACTCAGAGGCAGTGAAACTTCCCAAACAGCATTTTGTGCCTTTGGGGCCTTCCAATATTCTACGACTGTGAGCTTCTTGAGGGCTGAGACTTTGTACCTGTGTGTCCCCAAAGGCCTTGGGCATCAGCTTAGGTTGGATATAACTTGGTGAGAAAGGCCAGTCAAACCCGCTGTCTTCATTTTACATACAAGGAAAACGAGAATGGACGTTCTGGAGGGAATTCTTCCACATTGAATAGGAAGTTAATAAAAGAGCCACAGCAGGTGTCCGACTCAGCCACATTGTCCTCCTGAGAGCTGTCCACTATTACAAAAGCATCTCCTCACTTCTTGTGGCTCACTGTCCCCACCGCATGCTGAGTCGTCACTCTGTAAGACTCTGATCCTTTGTTTCTTGGCCGTTCATCCCTGGCCAGAAATTGCCATGGTGGTTCATGTTCTGGTTTCCCACATACTCCGGTTGCCAGCAGCTATCATCTTAACTCCCAGCAGAGAACTGACTGCTGGAAAGCGGCTGAACAAAGTGAGCTAAGCATTACTGTACTGGAGAGGGAGGTCTGTATCTACTCCCTGAACCTTGGGTTCCTTGAGGATAGGAATCAAGCCTGATTCTTCTTTGTCTGAAACCAACATGTTACCTGACATTGAAAAGTGCCCATTAACCGCTAGCTCAATTAACCCATTTGTCTAATCATCATGGATTTGCTATATTCTCTAAGCATCTTACATGGGTGCTGTCATTGAATTCTCAAAATAACCCTCTGTGGTCAAGGTCAACATCATCATTGACAGCATGACCTTCGATATGGTGTTGTGATGAGAAGGGTACTTTCCCTCTGCTGTCTTCCTTCCTACACCCATAGCCCCAGTCTAAAACAAGGACAGCATCTGACAAGCCCCAATTGAGGGGCATTCCATGAAACACCTAACTATCCCTTTTAAAACTGTCAAGGTCATCCAAACCAAGGAAGGTCTGAGAAACTGTCACAGACCAGAGAAGGATACATGACAACTAGATGTATGTTGTGTCCTGGATGGGAACCTGGATCCACAAAGGGACATTAGGAGAAAAATAGTGATATTTGAATATGCTGTAGAGTTTTGTTAATAGAAACGTGGCTGTGTCAACTCTGTAGCTTTGACAAAAGTACTACAGAAATGGAAGACATTAACTTAGAGGAAACTGGGAGGAAGGTGTGTGGGACCTCTCTGTACTATCTTTGCAGCTTTTCTGTAAATCTAAAGAGATTTTAAAATACAAATGTATTAGCCAGGTGTGGTGGCTCATGTCTATAATCCCAGCACTTTGGGAGGCCAAGGCAGGAGGATTGCTTGAGCCCTGGAGTTCGAGACCAGCCTGAGCAGCCTAGCAAGACCCTGTCTCTGAAAAATAAAAATTAAAAAAGGACATCAGTCAGTTTGAATTTGAGCCTAACATAATAGCCCCATTAAAATAAAAGTGTATTTAAGTAAAAATATGATATGTTTAATATAATATATTTTAAGAACTGCATGTTGCTAAAAATGTATAACCTTCTAAGATAGGTACTATTGCTTTCCCCAATTGATTCCTGAGGAAACTGTCCAGACAAATTCAAAACCGTTGTCTCCTAACATGATTATCATTCTAGCAATTTCTCAGACCCTGCTCGAAGGCTCCTATTTATACCAGGGCTTCTGAGAATTAGATCATGAAAGAAGATCTCAAAGGGATAATTTCTCTGCTTGGAAGCTTGAGTGACCCAAATCGCTCTGAGGGGAAGAGAGAGAACAAACCTTCAAGGTCTGGGTGTGAACGCCTCACACCACAATCGAACTGTTTGAGCACTCCCTGGGGGGAAAAAAAGTCTTGAGATTGATTTAGACGGATGTTCAGAGACCTCCTGAGAACCCCTGCAAGTCTTGGATGTCTGAGTGGTTTGAAAAATGGTTCCAATTCAGCAGGGCCTGGGTGGCAGGAAGTTGCCGGGCGTAACCTCTAACACCATAAAGACACCACACTTTCTGCTTCTCTAGAAAGTCAAAGGCCCACAGCTGCTTCCAATCAGGGAAAGCAAACCCTCCGCCCAGGGCACCATATTCTCACACATTCCGGCTGCTGACCCTTCAAGCACAGTTCCCAGACCGGTGCAAGATATAAAGCACACACCCTTTCAAGATCCCAGCTCCATCTTGTTCTCTTGCTCCTCCCCTCCTCACTCATACTGTTGCTTTTCCGATGGGGTGGCGGGGCTTCCCAAGTCCTCAGATGCCTTAGCATTACCCACAGGGATTTCTCACAAGGTACCTTTTGTCCTGGTACTCTCATCTGCTGGCTCAATTTCCCCCATAATGTTCAGTGTGATAAACTCCCAGTGCTGCTCAGATACACAGGGCACTGCAAAGGCACCTGTCACCTCTGCCTTCCCAGTATCCATTCTCCCTTCCTTCCACAGTAGCTTGACCAACTCTCCATTCTCATGGGCTGACTCTCATCTTCTCTGGCTTCTGATAGAGGATGTCCCACTTCCTCTGTCTAGTCCTGGCTTAATCAGAGTCCCAGTGAATGATGGACTCAGGGGAAGGGAATTGGAGCCAAGCAGATACGACTTGAATTTGTCACCAGCAAATGAGAGTCCTGAGTGTCCTACCACCAAAAGGTAAGTCCCTTGTGATGTGTCCCGGATCATTTGCACAGTTCCAGATACCTGTGGCACACAGGTTCAGCAAGTATCCTGTCTCTTTTATTCACCAAAATGTCCCATGCAGACCAAGGATGTGACCCTGTAACTTAGGACACACCTTCCCTTGAGAAGATCACCACTAACTGTATGATCAACATTCTTCCCACCATTTCCTTCTGTGCTCACCTGGAATACATTATTGTCTCTTGCTAATCACTACAAAAATGAAGACATCCTATACATACCATTACACACTTTTCTTTTGGGACTCAGTCACCCTTCCCTACCTTACTTGTGAATTTACTCATTCTTTTTAACGTTGCAGAATATCCCATTGAATAGGTATCCTATGCCTTATTTAACTTTGACTTTGGGAGGACACTTAGACTGTTCTCACTCAGCTACTGAGAGAGATGCATTCTCCTAAAAATGTCTTGATGAACTTGTTTCTATAGTTCAAATGTCTAGAAGTGGATGGAAATATTTCTTAAAAGGAAAATGTGCAATTACCTCATCTTGGACAGACCTCAATGGTTCCAAAATCATTCACCCTGACCCAGAGTCTCCGTGGCCACTACCCAATGGCAACTTGTAACTTGTCCTGTGAGCACAGAGCAAAGAGTTCACATTCAGTAAACACTTTGATGTGTCTAACTCTTAACATCTAGAACTTTCTATGTGTTTAACTCTGTGAAGCAGGTACAATTTTTTACCCTCATTTTACAGATGAGAAAACTGAAGGTCTGAGAAAGTAAGTAGTTTTCCCAAAATCATGTAACTGACACATGGAAAAGTACAGACAGGTCTCCAGTCCTTCCTAGCTCTGGAGCCTGGGCCTGTGACCCTACCTCTTTCTCCCTGGGCTCTGTACCTTGGAGCTGGATTCACTATCACAGTGCACTCTGCCTCCATAAACTCTCTTAATGCTGTCTCCATAATAATTGATTAGAAATCAGAGAAATTGGTATGGAGTTGGATATGAAATTATTCTCATCTGGTTTGAATTATTATGAAATCAGGGTTATGTTGATATTTTTCAGGCTGTACTCAGAGGATAGTAATTATTTTCTTTTATTCATTTATTTTCTTTTTCTATCAACTTCAGCTACTAAATCCTCCTCAGTATAACCTTCCTGATCTGCCTGAAATTGCACAGGATGAGGGGGATTTGCTGTTTTCTAAGCCAGTCGGCTCCGCTGGGTGGGTCAGGCAGCCTCACAGACAGAAAGAAACTTCCATGTCTTTGTCTTTTGGTCTCTTTTGTCCATAAACTTTTGGTTTCGCAGGGAAAACACATTTTTACAATACCCCCATAAACTCTTTCACAAACTGGATGAGTGTGAAGCCAAATAAAAACAAATTCTGCCCTCCTGGGCTGTGGCCACCATGTTCCCCAGCCACTGGTTCTGACAATGACACAGAACTGGAAAAAAATGAGAGATTTTATGGCCAGACTTGGCTTTATCCTTCTCTCACTTTTGTTTCCTCCCTGTTGTGGCTTCCTTAAAAGACTTCGTTAGAGTTTCTGAATTGTTGAGTGTCAGGCAAGATGATCAGCCCGTCTCAGCAAGGACTGATAGACACACTAGACTTCTCCTTTGTGAATCACCGGTGTCAACCTAGAGCATGTCTAGAGGAAGTGGAAGACTTTTGTGAGTCAAATTAGGGTGTAGGAGGAGGGTTCTATGCCCAGAAATTATGGCTGACCCTTGTCCAGAAGGTACTGACAGCTGCAGCCAAAGTATCAAGGACATCACTGTGGTAACTTCCTCCCACCCCAGGGGCAAAAACTTGAGCTTCTAAAGTGTCAGCAGATGGAGGAAGCCAAGAGATTCCCAGGCACAAACATACTGGAGACAATCACAATGTTAGCACCAACACCAGCAGTAATCAAGGACAATGGCCAGAAAGCAGGTAGGGAGACCCCATTAAGTAAAACATGAGTTAGAAGTCACGGGTAAGATGAAAATCTAGTAACATTATGGTTCTTAACAACATAGGACTTGAAAAAAAAAATTAAGAAACAGGACATGATATATGAAACCATTTATGTAAATCAAAAATATATGCACAAAATTTATTTATGGGGATAGAAGTGAGAAGGAGGTTACTTCTGGGTGGGGAAGACTGTAACTGATAGGGATATGAGAAAGCTTTCTTGGTGCTGAAAGTCTTCTATATCTTGATCTAGTTGGTGGCTATGAGTATAGATGTACGTGAGGTTCATCAAGAGATACACGCAGTATTTGTATGTCTATGTGTAAATGCATACAAAGCAATAATACACATTTTGTAAAAATGCACATAAATGATTAATGCTTTTGTATGGTGGGCTATGGGGCAGAGGGTGAAGGACCTGGAGTAGGGTGATAACGGGATGGATGGATGATGGATGGATAGATGGATGGACAGATGGACGGACGGATAGTTGGACGGATGGATGGATGGATGGATAGATGGACAGATGGACAAACAGACAGTCGGTCGGATAGATGGACGAACGGATGGATGGATGGATGGGTGGGTGGATGGAGAAATTGATAGATAAAGCTAGCTGGTGGAGAGAGATCATATTACCATTCTTGACTCAGTAGACATGTTCTAAGCTGCAGACTTCAGAAGCTGATTCCAGCCAGCTTAAGCACTGAATGGATGGATCAGAAGGACATTGATCAGCTCACAGAACTGACAGCAATGTAGGTCAATCTGCTCAGAAAACAGGCCTGTTCCAAGGGAACTGAGAAGTAACCAAAGTCTTGCCGCAGGGACCATGGGTTTGGCCATCACAGCTGACCCTGTCACACCTCACACAGAACTCCACTACTGTGTCATGAGCAAGCTCCAGTGGTCCCAAAGCCTTTTCTGTCACTCCCAAGATGCAAAGTGCTGAGTGAGAGTGTATGGTCAGCCAAGCAAAGACAGAGGGCTGAGCCATGACAGGGACCGGGAGAAGAAACAAGAATCTCTACTGCCCTTGGCTCTGGTAGAAACTGACACACTAAGGAAATTTCACCTCCAAAGAAGATGGGTGTGCCTCATGGCTCTGACAGAGCTGCAAAGGGAAGATTGGTGGGTGTAGGTCACTGATTAAGCTGTGAGACCAGCCCTAGCCAGCAAAAACAAATGCACTTGTGAAGCTCCAAGCAACAGCTACCTGAAGCAAAACCTCAGAGTGTGTGATGGTGTCAAGCATTTGTCAAAGGCAGAGTGGTCAGGGGTTCCAGTTTGCCTGGAACTCAGGGTATCCCAGGACACTGGACTTTCAGTGCCAAAAGTAGGAAAGTCCCAGGCAAGCGGGAACAATTGGTCACCCTAGTAAATAGTACCATTTGATTAGGGGAGAAAAGAACAGGGCTCACAGAAGACTCTAGTTGGATTGTTCCCCACAGCCAGGCCTGGACTCTCCAGGGTGAATTCTGAAGAAAAAAGAAAAAAGATTTCTTTTGGGAAAGCAATAAAAAATTGTTAAATATTAATGACTTCTTTTCCCAGGTGCTTCTGATTGAATCTGGAGTGTTTAGCCATGATTTGGGGTATGATGGAAATGAAGTCAAATTCCTGTGCTTTCTAGCTGGTTCTACCCAGGGCAAAAACTCCATTCCACACCATTATCAGAGTTAAATCTGTGGAGTATATGACAGGGTCTTGTAAATTGCAAAGCATTATGCAAATGTAAGTAAGATATTACCATCATCCCGGTTTGTGAAGGTCTCTTGTGGTATTGATGATTTTTTTATATGACAAAGATCTATGTTTTTTTGGTGCTGAATTAATAATTCACTTATGCTAATAAAACAAAGAAATCTAGTTGCCAATGTCTCAAAAACAATCTCATTTCTTCCCATGAATTCTAATGTACCCTTTTCCGTCTCTCCTTTTTCTTTTTAACTGGTGAATGAGAAGTAAGTGGCAAAGTCTATGGAGTAATTTGAGCTGAAGATGGTCTGTGGGTTTTTTCAAAATAGTGTGAGAAATATTTATCTCTTTTTGTTTGGCCTGAGTGTACCCCAGGTACAAGTCATTAGAATTTCCTACCATTTTGGTCACATGAGGTAAAGTGCGAGAGGTCTGAGCTAAAGTGACATTTTCCATAGTCTCTCTGTGGTCTTTATTCTCTGCAAATGTACAGGGTGTGTTGGTTACACCACAAGGTAAACCAGGCCAGGGAGAACTGCCCCGACAGCCAGGGGATTCTAATGCCATCTAGGTGATCAGATAGGTGTTCTCATATTCTGTGAGTGACTCTAGACTTCGGGAATCCTCTAGAACAGGCACGTCCAACCTGAAACCCATGGACCGCATTGCAGCCCAGGACCGCTAGTCATGCGGCCTCACAAAGTCTTTTAACATCATATGTTTTGTAGCATTTATTTTCTTAGTGACTCCGTGCGTAGTTCCATTTTTGAAGTTCACAATCACTCCTTATTCATGACATTGCTTTTTGGCAGCACATACATTTGTGGGCAGCTGTTTTCAGTGATGATCCCCACAAAGAGTAAAATTTGAACAAACGTTTCTGATGAGCACCTTGAGAACTCACTAAAAATTGCAACCACATTCATGGAACCAGACATTGATAATTAGTTTTAAAAAAACAAAGTCAAATGTCCCACTTGTTTTATATTGTTCTCATTTTTCTAAACTTTATAACAGAAAATACTTAAAAATAAAAGAAGTCTTGTGTCTATACACCAACTACATTATATAATTTATGTGTGACTCAAGACAATTCCTCTTCATATGGCCCAAGGAAGCCAAAAGGTTGGACAGCCCTGCTCTAGAATAAGTGTTTAGGGGATCGAAGAGATGTTCCGAATGACATATATGGGTGTCAAAGGGCCATGACAGTACGTTAGGTGGCAAATGAACTGGCCCCTGGAGGATAGAGTGTGGTCATCTTCATAACAGAAGGATCCAGTTGTTCCCACTAGCCCAGAACCTTCTACGTCTGACACTTTTCCGGCTTCCCTTCAGAACCAGAACCATGGTAGTGGGAACACAGACCCTGAAGACAGACAGCTGGGTTTCATTGCCAACTCTGCTGCTCTTAATTGTATGGCCTTGGGCAAGTTCCTTAAACTTTTGTGCCTTTATTTTCTCATGGTAAAATGGCAATGAAAATATACTTACCTTGAAGGGTTTTAATGAAGCTCAAGAGACTAACACAGGGATTCTCTAGGGGTGACCTGGGGTCCCCCAGACCTTGTCAGGGAGTTTAACACTCTATTTTCATGATAATGCCAAGATGTCATGGCCTTTTATACTCAGCAGATTCTCTCAGGAACTCAGATGAAGTTTTCCAGAGACTATGTAGAATGTGATAGTACAAGAGACATTAAAAGAGATATGCAAAATACAGAAAACAATGCCCATCTTTTCACTAGATTCATGTTCTGAAAATTGTTGTTTTCTGTTTTAAGACATGCAATCGGTTTATTATTATTTTTAAATAAATTAAATAATTTAAAATATTTTTGTTTTAATTTATAAATGCAATAAATATGGGTAGTTATTTTATAATAGAGATTGTGTAACAAGAGCTCCTTGGGGTTCTTAATCATTTGCAGGGTATCCAGGACCAGGGCTGCTGATGTAACAGATGCAAAGCACTCTGGAACAGGACTAAATGCTAGCCCTTGGTATTTCATTTAATGCAGTAAACCTGGGAATTGGGTTCTACTCTCCCCAGAAGGAGAAACTGAGGCATGGAGAAGACTCAAAGCCAGACAGAGATTCAGAGCAGTCCAGGTCTGTCTGAATCTAAAGATTGTGTGCTCCGTTGGACATTGAATTTATTCTCATCCAAGCCCTTGTTTTATCTGGTGGCTAGCTAACTATTAGTCTGCATGTATTAGATGAGCTGAAAAGGCTTGCAATGAATAAATGAGCATTTCAGTTTATGCAGTATAATTCGGCAGACCTTATTTTGTGCCTGCCATGAGACAGACCCCACATTGGGGCCGAAATACACTTTCTGAGAGCAGAACACATATTTATTGACCTCTGAGTCTCTGCTGTTCATTAACAGACTACTTATGGTAGTTAATGTGCAAATAAGCAAACTCAGGTGAGTTTTCTCTTTGGGAGGAGGGTTCTCTTCTCCGTGAAATCAAGAGTCTTTTTTGTTACAGGAAATCCTCCCAAGTTCATATAATAAATCCCATCACAAAAATTTTGAATATTAGAGGAAATATTGTTTGAATATTAGAGGAAAATTCTGGAAGCTTAACAGAAGAGGATCTTACAACGGTATGTGCTAAAAAATTCTTATTAATTAGGAAAAGTCTTCCTATGCTGCACCTAAACTTATCTTGACATTTAGCAAACTCTTAAAATATTTAAAGTCAGACACAATCTACTTTTTGTCCCTCTGACTTTCAGGGCAGAAAATGACTGAGTGCATCCAGAAGTATTTCAGATTCAAGGCGGCTCTGAAACCTGTTCAGACCAGGGCTTTTGCAAAGGCTTTGCAGGAAGAAAAATAACATGTGCTTCTACAGAGAGCAGACAAGGTGGGGCCCTCACAGACCAGGGCTGTACACCCCCATGGTGCCCACCTTCACACTCCCTAATTGCATCTTTGTAGGGTGGTGTGATTCTGCTCAAGTGCACACACACCTGGGGTGCAGCTCCCAGTCTGCATGCCCTCTCCTCTCTGGTACACCAGGTAGTTCATTTGAAATTCATATGGATGTAATTGAAAGCTACATTTCCTTTCGCTGCACGTGAAACCACCAAGCAGTGACCACAGTGGTGATTAATAATATAACTTCCCCCACCACCCCCTACCCCCACCCCACATTCCTAGGTTTGGGGTAGAAGTCAATTAAATCTCCACCTTTAAATTCCCTGCTGCTCCAGAGAATATTATTTTATTCAATCTGTCAGTAATTTCGAACAATCTGGTTATAAAATCAGAGCACAATCTGTAGGGGTTTTTTTCTCCATCATTCTATAGGCTCTTTCTCCCTCAGATGAAATAGCGATGAAATCTGTACAATAAAGTTCTGATCCTTCAGTGTTCCTTGCATGTCCCTGGGTCTACTGGTCTCTCTTGGTAGAGGGCTGTTTCTTCTCCAGCTCTGTTAATGTATTGTGGCAGATGTGTCCTGCGGGAGGGGACTGCAGCTTGACTTTCATTGCCACTTGTGAAAATTGAGTTGTCACAGCACGAGGAGTCCAAGATCATTTATAATCCCTCCTGCTTGGAAGTGTTTAGCTGTGGGTCAGATGCACAAGCCAAGGCAGGTACCAGGACAGCTAAGACAACAAGTCCATCTTTGTTACCGATGGGTTCATGCTGTCTTTGAGCCACTGGTGGTTTCAGATGTTAAATGTTCTTCATTTGCAACAGTTGCATTAATTAAAGACCAGTATGCACCTTCTGTTCCCAGTTTCCCAGCCTTGAAACGTTATCTTGAGACACTTTAAAGACAGCACATTTTGAAGTGTTTTTCACCCCATACATGCTACTCCTTGTATGTGGACCTTTGTCATAAGAACCAAATAAAAGACAACTCAAAGACATTGACCCAAGGATGGAGTTTTTAATTGGATGATCTCTATGGGAGAGAACTCAGCTACTAATTGAAAAGGTTACGTTTTCAAACTATAAATCTGTGTTCAATAAGGACTAAGACTATTGAACAAAATCAGGCAAGCCCAGGAGGTGAGGGGCTTGGAGTGAATCTCAAGCAAGACTGCAGCATCCTTACAGCCTGTTCTTCCTCAGAGGAAAAGTAGGTGTGTTTTTCAAATGCTCCTCTGCCATCCACTGATGAAGAGAGAATGAGAGAGGGTGGTAAGGATGAAGCGTGGGGAGGAGGTGACAGATGTGAATCTAAGCTTCTGGAATTTTATCAGATCCTAACTCACTTGGATTCTGTTTCTAAATAAGTCTGAAGAGGCCTAGTTTTGTGGCTCATGCCTGTAATCCCAGCACTTAAGGTAGCTGAAGTAGGAGGATTGCTTGAGCCCAGAAGTTCAAGACCAGCCTGGGCAATAAAGTAAGACCCCGTCTCTATTTATAAACACATAAATAAATAAAATTGTAAGTCAGAAGAGAAACTTTTTACTCCATGAGCTCCATAACACACAAGGGTAAGCAGCAAGCATTTGGAATCTTCCAGAGGTTATAGTGGCTTTTTTTCTTTCATCTTTTCATCCGGATGAAGGCAAGCCATCCAGTCTTTTATGAAAGGGTTTGTGGACTGGAGCTCCCAAGTCTTGTGGTTGACTTTGTTTTATCACAGTCTGGGTTATTCCACGGAGATGAGCCATTGTTTGAATATTAGAAGAAAGCTCTGGAAGCTTAACAGAGGAGGATCTTACTATGCTGTATACTAAATAATTCTTACTAATTAAGAAAAATCTTCCTATGCTGCACCTAATCTTATCTTGACATTTAACGAACTGCTAAAATATTTAAAGGCAGACACAATCTACTTCGTTCCTCTGACTTTCAGGGTAGAAAATGACTGAGTGCATCCAGAAGTATTTCAGATTCAAGAACTACAAAGATTGGGGTAAATGGAACACCAAGACACATTGAATGAAACTGTTTTCATCTTAGTTACCTCCCATTTTCAGGAACAATAAGAACTTTGTAGGCAGTAGTGTACATTTAAATTTTAAGCCAATTTCTAGCTCTCTAGTCCCAGAAGAACCTCATTCCCAGATTCCCAGAGATGGTGTAGACTTCTTGGTGAGAGTGTTTAGGATGAAACTTCTTCACTGTGCCCACAATGTCCCCAGATCTGGTGAAACCTGAGGTTCCACCCCCTGCATCTTTCCCACCCACATGATCCCTGGGCCACCCCATTTGAATCTCCCTCTACCTGGAGAAACCATTGCCCTCTTATTCTAATTCATTCCTTAGCGTTCAACCTCAATGTTCCCTGATTCTGTGGTTTCCCCGATCATCTTCTCTCATTTCACTTGGTGTGGTCCTTTCCTAGCCTTTTTCAAGTTGTAAATAAATAACATGTAATATTTAGTTTAATGGCATCTTCTGTAATGACTGTGCCTGGCAGATGACAGATTCAAAACAAATATTTGTTAGATACAAGAAAGGAAGAGAGGAAAGAAGGGAGGAAGGAAAGGAAGGAAGGAAAGAAGGAAGGAAGGAAGAAAGGAAGGAAGGAAGGAAGGAGAAAGAAAGGGAGAAGAGGAGGGAGAAAAGAAGGAGGAAAGGAAGGAAGGATGGAAGGAGGAAAGGAAGGAAGGAAGGAGGAAAGGAAGGAAGGAAGGGAGATCCTAGTGACCCTCGCTGTAGTGGACACTGTGATGTGTTGCCCAAATCCCTTTAGTGAAAGATTCCAGTTCCAGCTGCTAGGGTGCTGACAGCAAGCAGTCTTCAGACATCGGTCCATTCAGGGATTGCTTCAGCTACAGAGAGCTGCCTCTCCAAGGCCACAGCTCTTCCCAGGTAACCACATCCAATGACTAACACATCCAATGACTGATGGATGCAGGGGTCTCAAGTCCTGGCCCAGTCGCTCTGACTCCAGAGCACTCCATGGCCGAGGCTGCCATTGCCACATCAGCTTCTGCCTCTGCCCACCCTGCCTCCCCATCCTCCTCTGCACAGATGTAGATGCCAGCGGCAACTCCCTAGTCAACCTCTGGCACACTTAGCTTCATCTCAGAGCTTGGTTCTCAGACAACTCAACCCGAAATACTCATAAAGCCCAGTAATCTAAGGGCCTCTCCTGGCAAAAAGACACCCACCACCACCACCAAAGTCTAAGATAAACCAATCCCCAAACTCAGATTCCCAGGGGGAGAGACAACAAGTGAGATTCCCAGCTGCACCTCTAAGTTGAACCATAACAGATTGGACCAAAAACCCTAGAAGAAATGGACTTTCTGTAACCGCTATTGGAATCAATAATGAGAAATCTAGAAGTTTCTTTCAAATGATTGAAAGCAATTTTAAAAGTAGAAGAAGTCACAGAAAGTGGAGCCCGGTGCCTGGCAACATACTAAATATCCAATAAATGTTTGTTGAAACAATGAAAGCTGCTTTTTTCTTGTTCTCTGTTTCTCCCCTAAGAATTTAAAACCAGAAAAAGATAATAAGACTAACACATTCAGCCCCATGCAGTTATTTTCTCCAAATCATTTGTTTTTAGCACAAAAGGGATAACTGCTTGTGATGTATTTTTCCATTATTTTCTTTGTGCAGTAGGTTTTTAAATTAATTTATTCTCTTTCTGCATCAGGTTGTCTTGTAATTGAAGACGTGAAGTGGTTGTCTTCCACAGCCTTTCTGGTGATGTCTTTTTTGCTGTTAACATCTTCTTTGTCTACATCTGTGATCCCTGCCAAATTGCCCAAGGAACAGCAATTCAAGTGCATAAATTATGAGACCACATAGGCACTGGGCATGTCTATTTGAGTCTAGATGTCTTAGGAGAGAAGCTTTTCTTCTGCAAAACAAACACAATCAAACCTTGATTAACTAGAACATTTGGGGGATGGGTGATCTGGGTAATTTCTAGTTAACCAAAATTCCATCAATATTTACAAACGTGGATGTAGGAAACCTTTATAAAATGTGTTGTTCTTCGTTTCATTCCTAGCAAAGATAGTAGAACAAAATGGAAAATTTTGGAGACAAGATGTGATCATGTCATGGCACAAATGAGCCCTGGCTTAAAGGTAGAGCCCTGGTGCCAATCACCAGTTTGCCTCTGACTCAAGCCAGGACAAAACCCTCTAGTCCTCAGTTTCTTCTAAATGGAAGAAGGTGCAAACCAATAAATTGTCCCAACCTGGTGCCCGGCCTTGAAGATCATTCACTTTTATTCAGTTTGGCTACAGAGTTTTATAGAGAGTTGGGTTGCATCTACCCTCACAGTAAAATCCTATCATTCCATCTGTAAATATTTCCTTAATCTCTACTCAATGTTCAAGTGTGCTTGGAGATGGTAAAATAATACATAGCATCTGTTCACAGGGACTCACCTTCCTTTCCTTTCTCCTAATTCTTTCTCTTGAGATAGAATGGAGAACGGGTAGAGAAATGAGGTTTAGCATTGATTATCACCAATAGATGTTCTACTGTGTGCAGCCTCTAGAAGCATGGCCTGCTACAACTGTGATGGAAAAAATACCTGGACTCAATGACAGACCCTGAACTCCGCTTCTGGTAGTTCCAAGGCAAGTCCTTCTCTCCATTCCAGTCTCATCATCTGTGTAGGACTGAGCTGTTCCTGGGCTCTTCAATACACTGTAACCATATATCCTGAGACCAGGCTTCTCAGTTTCAACACTTTGGTGTTGTAGCCTGGATACTTCGTTATGGGATGTTGAGCAGCATCCCTGGCCTCTAGAGGTCAGGAGCACGCCCCACCCAAGTTGTGAAATCAATGCTGTCCAGACATTGCCTAATGTCCCCTGGGAGGTAAAGTTGTCCCCTCTGAAAACCACTGCCTTGAAGGATGATCTCTTTACTTTTCCTGAGAAAAAGAACCTTGGAATGAGCACATTAGGCACCAAGTATTTGAAGATTTCTCTCAAGAAGTTAGGTCTAAAATAGTGCCCACCTGGGTTTTTTTGTTTGTTTGTTTTTTGTTTTGTATTTTGTTTTGCTGCTGTGGGATCTATTTCCTATGTGCTGAGATATCTGGAAATTAGCATGCTAGCATGGTAGCCCCTAGTTACCATGCTCAGGTGAAGGAAACACTTGCTGACACTAACTGAAGCTACCAGGAGGGTAAGAAAAATAATAAGCACAAGACTAGTGAGACTGTATCTTGCAACCTTCTTTACTTCCCATAAGGAGAAATGAAGTCATTGGCATGAAACAGAAGCGGAGATAGATCTAATGCATAGGATGGTTTCTTCTTCTCTACTGAGGAAAATAAAAGAAAAAATGTTTATTTGCATTAAATTTTTTTGAATAGGGTAAAGACACACTTAGTACCATCTGATATTATGTTGTGTTCTTTTTTTTTTTTTTAGTTGGAGTCTCACTCTGTCGCCCAGACTGGAGTGCAG